>NC_081201.1:19739116-20039116 GCF_902713425.1 Acipenser ruthenus | reverse complement strand
TAATTGTATTAATACTTGTACTGTGATTCTTGAAATGTATTTTTTGTTTACGACTGTAAGTCACCCTGGATAAGGGTGTCTGCTAAATAATAATAATAATAATAATAATAATAATAATAATAATAATAATAATAAATGTTACCCCCTATACAGCAGGCCTCTTGTAAGGTTCAATTTTTTCTTAAAGTAATTGACTAGTCTTCTTCAGATAAAGTCAATCAAAAAGTTTATTCAGGAATCAAAAATGCAAACAGGAACAAAGCAAATCAAATGTGATACATCAGTGATCTCACCACACAAGCCTCAGTTGATGGTGTGCTGAGCTGGCATCAGTGTAGATGTTATTTTCTGAGCCGGGAAATTACTTTGAACAGCACAGATATACAACTAGCTTACGTAATTTCCTTGTCTTATTTCCCTAGCATGATGCATGGTGTGAGACAAAGCACATTAAAAGCTAACATTTGCATTTCTTCTTCACTTTACCAATGTCAGCAGAAACCCAGATAACAAGAAATTATATTTAACAATAATATGAGTTTTGCTCAATTTTCACAGGCAGCAAAGCGCTATACCCATGCATCACAAGGTCGAACGACAAGGCTGGTGATTGCAAACTGCTGATGTACACCAGCTATGTACAGCTTAATTTTAAGAGTTTATTAACCTTGCGTTGATTCAGAGCTTACATTAAACACAGGAAAATCACACAATGTTTACAGACAGTTTCAATAATTTCTCACTACTTTCACCATTTAAATGGGAAGCATAAGTAACATGTTGCATAATGAAAAGGAACAAAAGCCGATGAAACAATAAGAGCTTGTCCCATTTAACTGGAACGATGTGTACACTGCCCCACACAAGGTGCGTGTTTATCAAAAAAAGCCTACGTGTTTCAAATGTATAGTGTGCATTCATTATGCGTTCCGTGACACTTACCTAAAGTTTATAGTGTATCACGTTTAACAAAAATAAGTGATTTTATAACTAGTTTTAATTGCTTTGATTATGGTTTGTATATAGGCTCAAAACAGTTTTCTAAACAGCTTTCTTATGCGAAAACAAGTGTGTTATCATCCGTCCAAGGTCACAGCTGCACTTGTTGAATTATGAAAAGCCATCTTGGCATTGTTAACCTACTGGTTTATTGCTTTCTCATCAACATTATTACATGTATTGCTAAAATGGAATGGTTAATAAATATCCAATCTATAATGGATAATTATTATTATTATTATTTATTTCTTAGCAGACGCCCTTATTCGTAAGCAAATACATTTCAAGTGTTACAATACAAGTAATACAATAAGAGCAAGAAATACAATAACTTTTGTTCAAGCAAAGTATAAGTGTGACAAACCACCATTCAATAATACAGCAGATAATAGTGATAGTTACATCAGGATATGATTAAATAGTGATAGTTACATCAGGATATGATTAAATACAAAGTACTACAGGTTAAACACTTGGCAGATTACAGTATTCTGAAGTACAGGATTAAATGCAGTAAAATAGGGGGCAGATAAGAGCAAAATAAAGCACATTTACATGAAGGGTGATAGTGTCCCAGGATACAAACAGAGGAGTTCTACAGGTGCTCTTTGAAGAGGTGAGTCTTAAGGAGGCGCCGGAATGTGGTCAGGGACTCGGCAGTCCTGACATCTGTAGGAAGGTCATTCCACCACTGCGGAACAAGGGTGGAGAAGGAGCGGGCTCTGGAGACAGGGGAGCGTAGCGGAGGTGGAGCTAGTCTTCTAGTGCAGGCGGAGCGGAGAGGTCGAGTGCGGGTGTAGGGAGAGATGAGGGTCTGGAGGTAGCTGGGTGCAGTCTGGTCAAGGCATCTGTAGGCAAGTACAAGAGTCTTGAACTGGATGCAAGCGGTGATCGGGAGCCAGTGGAGCGAGCGGAGTAGTGGAGTAGCGTGGGTGAAGCGAGGCAGAGAGAACACTAGGCGGGTAGCAGAGTTCTGGATGAGCTGGAGCGGACGGGTGGCGGACGCAGGGAGGCCAGCCAGGAGGGAGTTGCAGTAGTCTAGGCGGGAGAGTACCAGGGCCTGGACCAGGAGCTGGGTAGCATAGTTGGTGAGGAAGGGTCGGATTCTTTGTATGTTGCTCAGGAAGAATCGGCAAGTGCATGCCAGAGTGGAGATGTGCTGGGAATAAGAGAGGCAGGGGTCCAGGGTGACTCCAAGGTTCTTAGCTGAGGAAGAGGGAGAGAGTGTGGTAGATTCCAGAGGAACAGAGATAGAGAGATCAGAAGAGGGGGAGGAGGATGGAAAGAAAAGGAGGTCAGATTTAGAGAGGTTGAGTTTGAGGTGATGCGAGTGCATCCAGGAGGAAATAGCAGACAGACAGGTAGAGATACGGGAGGAGATGGTGGAGTCAGAGGTGGGGAAGGAGAGGAAAATCTGAGCATCATCAGCATAGAAATGGTATGAGAAACCATAGGATGCGATGAGGGGGCCCAGGGAGCGGGTGTAGAGAGAGAACAGGAGAGGACCCAAGACTGACCCTTGGGGGACTCCAGTTAAGAGAGGGTGAGGTGTGGAGGTTGCTCCACGCCAGGTTACCTGGTAAGTGCGGTTGGAGAGGTAGGAGGAGAACCAGGCCAGAGCAGTGCCAGAGATCCCCAGGTCAGCAAGAGATGATAGTAGAATAGAGTGATCAACAGTGTCAAAGGCAGCAGAGAGGTCGAGGAGAATTAGGACAGAGGAGAGAGAGGCAGCTCGGGCACACTTAAGTGAGTTGGTGACAGACAGGAGGGCGGTTTCAGTGGAGTGGGCAGAGCGGAAGCCAGATTGGAGAGGGTCAAGCAGAGAGTGGTTGGACAGGAAAGCAGAGAGCTGGCGGTGTACAGTCCGCTCGAGGGTTTTGGAGAGGAAGGGTAGGAGGGAGACAGGACGGTAGCTCTGGAGGGAGGTGGGGTCGAGGGTAGGTTTTTTGAGGAGGGGAGTGATAGAGGCTTTTTTGAAGGCAGAGGGAAAGATACCAGAAACTAGAGAGGTGTTGAGGAGGGAGGAGATGAAGGGGAGTAGAGCAGGAGCAGCAGCTTGAAAGAGATGAGTGGGGAGGGGGTCCAAGGCACACGTGGTGGGTTTGTGACCCTGGAGCAGGGAGGAGAGGTCAGAGTCTGAGAGGGGCAAGAAGGTGGAGAAGGAGGGCGAGTTAGTAGGGAATGTAGTGGGTGTAGGGGTTGGAGCAGGAGGGGGTGCGGGGGAGGGATTGGTGTTAAAGAGTTTGCGGATATCTGAGATTTTAGAAGAGAAGAAGGAGGCAAAGTCATCAGGGGAGATAGAGGAGGGAGGAGGAGGGGGGAGGGTTTAGGAGGGAGGAGAAGGTAGAGAATAGTTTACGTGGGTTGTTAGTGGAGGCTTGGATTACAGATTGGAAATAAGCACATTTAGCAGAGGAGAGAGTAGAGGAGAAGGAGGAGAGGAGAGTGCGGTAAAGGTCTAGGGCAGCAGGGAGTTTGGTTCTCTTCCATTTCTTTTCAGCAGATCGCAGTGTGATTCTTGCCGAGCGGAGAGCAGAGGAGAGCAAGTAATCATTCACTTGTGTGTCGGATTGCTAATTAACTTATTTTATGAAAGGAGTCTATGTAAGCTAAGATAGGTAGGAGGCTTTACTTTAACACTGTGGCAGCACCAGCTTTACAAACTGGCACAAAAGGGTTCATTTTTCTTGTACAATACCCATGATCTACCCATGCAGTTGTGATTATGAAGCCAATATCTCAAAGCGTTAGGATGTGGCTGATTTGAAATGGTTCATGAGATATTAGCAGCTGCAGGGGTAACTGTGTGGCTGATTTGCAAACTTCCTTACAGGGATACTTAATTCATAGCTGTGGCAGAGCAGAAAAGCCCTGCACATAATAAAAGGGGGCAGGGGAAAGCCCGGCTCATTTAAATGTATTGTAAACACTGTATTGTTGTGATTATTTAAATGGTCGATTTAATGTATTGTATGATTTAAAATGTATTGTTTAAGTTTAGGTAAATGGGGGATATTATTGTATGATTTGAATGTATGTTGTGTATATTTAAAAATACGATGTTTTGTTATTGTTTGGCAGCATCAATGGGGTTGAAGCCCCATTCCATAAAATTTGTGTAGAATGTGACTATCTCCGAAATTGATTGAGTGTTAATTCGGAGATGGTCACAAGTATACAAGCCTGCAGCTTTTTTTGTTCTGGGTGGGTGTTCAGGAAGGAGTAACTGTGCAAGAGAGAGCGAGAAACAAAATGAAACAAAGTAAAGAATAATAATTGCTATGCGTGCTGGAAGCACCAACACAGTACTTGTTTGTCTGTCAGCTGTCTGGTCTGGGAACGTCAACCCTCGGCTACTCTGTCACAGTAGCATAAAAATGATCACATAACAATAAAAAAATGCATGAATACAAAGGTACAAGCACCACTTTCCCCCAGATTACAGAGCACCGTTTTGTGCACGGAGGAGCGTGGTTAAAGGAGTCTTTTTGTTTGGGTCTGCAAACCTGGCATATTTTATTCCCCTATACCATTGCTGGTATAGGGACGAATGGATTTACTGGTCCTACAATCTCTCACGGCTAATCTGGGCAAGTATGCATTCAGCAAACAAGAGACCCAACAGCGATCCCAGGCTATTACCACCGCTTTATGCCACCATAGTTAACCCCCTGGTAGAGCTCACCAAAAAGACGGCTCCAAAAATAATTAAGTGGAGCAGAACACCCGATCATTTTATATGAGCAAAAAAATGGCTCCAAGGGAGATCAACTACTCATGGCCTTCGATATTACTTGTTGGGGCGTACCTTCACTTTCGTCACAGACCATGCCCCTTTAAGGTGGTTACACACGATGATGGACAATAACGCCAGGATAAATCGGTGGTATCTGGCACTACAACCCTTCCACTATACAGTGAAACATTGTGCAGGTAAGGAGCACCAAAATGCTGATTTTTATTTTATTTATTTTCACGGGAGGGAGTTGAATTAGGGAACTTAGAGGTGGCCAAGTGTTCCTTCGGCATCACTCTAAGGGGTGAGATGTGACAGAGAGCGAAGGTATTTGAACTGTAAATCTCCCTCCCGACAGAAGAGGTGCTGTGTAAGGCTGGTTGTATGTTTTCTCCTCAACTGGTGGACTCGACGGTAGGTGGAAACCGAAAGTCGGCCATCTTGGGGAAAGCACGTAGCTGCAAGTACACTAAACAGCTCCATTGCGATCAGATATGGGTCAGGCAGCGATTAGATAAACCATGGCAACAGGTTGATTGCAAGGAGGAGTTTGGTGGTACAAAGGGGACACAGTTACGTGAGTACGGCTCCTTGCGCTGTGGCGTAGTTCCCAGCCGGAGCACATACATGTTTTGTGTTGTCATTGTGTTTGCTTATTGCAGAGGAGTAGGAGGAGATCCAGCACTGCAGCCATGGAGCCAGCTCATTCACAAATCACTACCTCACTGCACAGCACAGCACAGCACAGCACAGAGACAAGATTACAGAGCACTGTTTTGTGTACGGAGGATCGTGGTTAAGGGTGTGTCTTTTTGTTTGGGAATGCAAACCCACCGTATTTGATTCTCCTATACCATTGCTGGAGAGTGTAGAGATTAATTTGTGTAGAGTTTAATTAAATTCAGACGTTTTTGAAAGTACATCAGTGTGACTCATTGTTATTATCACCCCACTCACCGTCCTGTCACAGGAAGACATACAGCAGATCGTAAAATAAATGAACTATGGGGAGTTCTGGGAAGACCTTTAGTGCAAACCAATGGTAAACTGAAAGTTTATTTTGGATTGTCTGAAATATTTATGATGCACTTTTGAGTACATTTCCTGCTAATTTACCAGCCAGAGATAATGTTTTCAGTGTAGGCACACTTAAAAACCTAAAAACTTGATTTTGTACATGATATGTTTCTTGGTAAGGCTTTACTAAAGCCTTACATAAACGTAAGACACTGCACTAACCCTCATGTAAACATGATACTGCACTAACCCTCACGTAAACTTGATACACTGCACTAACCCTCATGTAAACATGATACTGCACTAACCCTCACGTAAACGTGATACACTGCACTAACAATCATGTAAACTTGATACACTGCACTAACCCTCACGTAAACTTGATACACTGCACTAACCCTCACGTAAACATTATAAACTGCATTAACCCTCACGTAAACATGATACACTGCACTAATCCTCACGTAAACATTATACACTGCACTAACCCTCACGTAAACATTATATACTGCACTAATCCTCACATAAACTTGATACACTGCACTAACCCTCGCTTAAACTTGATACACTGCACTAACCCTCAAGTAAACTTGATACACTGCACTAACCCTCACGTAAACGTGATACACCGAACTAACCCTCACGAAAACGTGATACACTGCGCTAACCCTCACGTAAACTTGATACACTGCACTAACCCTCACGTAAACTTGATACACTGCACTAACCCTCACGTAAACATGATACACTGCACTAATCCTCACGTAAACATGATACACTGCACTAATCCTCACGTAAACATTATATACTGCACTAATCCTCACATAAACTTGATACACTGCACTAACCCTCTGTCACAAAGACGGCCAGAGTGGGTGGCGTCAGACCGGAAGTAGGAAGGAATTCAAACAAAGACAGTGGTTGTGATGATGAGCTGAGTGCAATGGCTGCACTCAGCGTTTATTAACAAAATAAAAAGGTTTAACAGTACAAAAATAGGACACGGCACTTGACGCCAAAATAAACAGACAGACAAAACGACTAAACACTTAACAAACGGTGCACGGAGACAAACAAACACGGTGAGTACAAAACACTTATAATTATTCTTATAACTTATTTTAACTCCTTTCTCTCTCACCCGTTCTCCTCTTCCGAACACCCAACCCTGACTGAACGAAATGTGCGTCTATATATACTATTGTGCTGGGATTCAATTACTAATTAATTATTCACTTGAATCCCAGCACGTGAATTAATTCTGTGCAACCCCGTGCTCACATATTACATTTAACCAGCACGTGAAGTGATTTGTGCTCTCCTCGTGCCTAAATACAAATCTACACTTTTTAAATACACGTGAAACACAGACCCGTTTATATCCCGTGTACCAATCTATACACCAACATTAACATACGCACGCAACACACAATTGCACACAGAGGCGGGGCACATTGCCACACCCTCGCTTAAACTTGATACACTGCACTAACCCTCAAGTAAACTTGATACACTGCACTAACCCTCACGTAAACGTGATACACCGAACTAACCCTCACGAAAACGTGATACACTGCGCTAACCCTCACGTAAACTTGATACACTGCACTAACCCTCACGTAAACTTGATACACTGCACTAACCCTCACGTAAACATGATACACTGCACTAACCCTCACGTAAACGTGATACACTGCACTAACCCTCACATAAACATTATACACACTGCACTAACCCTCACTGTGGCAGGATGGCTTGCAGTGGTGAGGTCTGGTGACGTCACGGACCAGGAAGTACAGAAACCAAAACAATGGATGGGCGGGTGAAGCTGAATGTTACGGCACTCAGCTGGATTTATTAAATAAACAAACCAAAAACAAAAGATTTAAAACAAAAAGGCGCGATGGCCAAACAAACAGAAACAAGTATATATTTAAATATAGCAATTGTTTTTTTATATTCTCCTCACTCTCTCTCCGCTCTCCCGTACTCTCCTCTCTACACTCAACCCTGCAGCACGGACAGCTGCAGGTTCTTATACTCTGGCCGAGGGGTTAACTAGCTGTTAATGATCTTATTACCCCTCGGCCACAGTCTGCACGCGTTTGGTAAGGATGCGTGACTGTCAGCTAGTTAAATAATCAGTAGCTGATCAGCCATGCATCCTCACTGGTTTTAAATTATAAATATAAAAAACAATACCAAAAGACGCTGCGCTGTTATCCGCGCCGCAAACAAATACAAATAATAATAAATAGGGGCGGGACACTCCGCCATACTCACGTAAACGTGATACACTGCACTAATCCTCACGTAAATGTGATACACTGCACTAACCCTCACGTAAACGTGATACACTGCACTAACCCTCACGTAAACATGATACACTGCACTAACCCTCACGTAAACGTGATACACTGCACTAACCCTCACGTAAACATGATACACTGCACTAACCCTCACGTAAACGTGATACACTGCACTAACCCTCACGTAAACGTGATACACTGCACTAACCCTCACGTAAACCTGATACACTGCACTAACCCTCACGTAAACGTGATACACTGCACTAACCCTCACGTAAACGTGATACACTGCACTAATCCTCACGTAAATGTGATACACTGCACTAACCCTCACGTAAACGTGATACACTGCACTAACCCTCACGTAAACTTGATACACTGCACTAACCCTCACGTAAACTTGATACACTGCACTAACCCTCACGTAAACATGATACACTGCATTAACCCTCACGTAAACATGATACACTGCCTGGCCACATTATTGGAACCTGTCTACCTGACTGGATTTAGCATCGCCTGCAATTAGATATGCAAATGAGGTTGATTATATGATCCCTGCAGCACTATAAACATGCCGTAGTTTCTTAAGCATGACAAAGACTTTAGGCATCTTTCATGGCCACCACAATTCCTGAATCTCAATGGAATTGAACACATTTGGAATGACCTTGAAGAATGCATTCATCATCACGATGCTCTGTGTACCTCTCGGCACCAACTGCATGAAATACTAATGAAGACATGGGTTAACATCCCCTAATGCACCTTGCAGCACCTTGTGGAGTCAATGCCATGTCAGGTGAAGTGTACAAAATCACTATTGGGAGTTTAAATAGGCTGGTGTCTCTATTACACATTATTCATGAGTGCAAACACAACAATGCATGATGATTATTAACACATTATAACAGGGAATTCAAAAATAAAAAAATATTATGCAAATCCTAAATTAGTAAACCAAAAAGCTTTAAGAGGATTGTATATAAAAATCGGGGTGAATGATTGTGGAAACATATTAGCAATTTACCAGCTTGTATTATAAATTCTATGCAGTAATTCGTCAAGCACAGTCATTGAATAGATATCTGCATTAAAAAGGCAGAAAGAAAGATTGTGAGTGACAGCAAGTCTGTCTATGGGGGACTGTGGCAAAGTGGTGAGTGGATACAGGTGAGTGCAGTGCAGGTACAAATCACACAGACAATTACTAACAGGTGCAAGGGTGTTTATTGATAAACTACAATGTCCAGAGCCTTAAATGCAAATACCTGTAAATAATAATGTTGGAAGTGATTACTGCGGCGTGTATCACTTCGGTTTTTGTTAACTCCCACGGGTTTGACCCGCAACCAAAAAGTACAGTTTTGTCACCCACACAAAACACAAAGACACAGACACAGTTCCTACGGTGCGTGATTTAAGTGCTTGTGGTGAAAAGACAGTACGTTGTGAAACAGATAAGTGCTGGTGTCCGGATTTGTTGCTGGCCTGCGGCTGCAGCTCCGGATAGTGTTAGTAGTCTTTAGAAACAAAACAAACAGTTATTACTAAGACAAAACAAACAAACACAACACTCATGTTTTCACTTAAACAGCAGGCTCCTTTTAGGTTGTTCTAACCATTTACAAAGGAACAGATCATGTACGCTACCCCCCTATTTATATCCTCGCTCATGACCCCTAAGTTAACGAGCACATCCGCTCCTCCAATCCTCGGATGCCACACCGTTTACCATCGGGGTCATTGAGTTTGGATACCGTAGCTCCGTTCCTCTCCTAAATGACCGACTTCCACCTACCCTACGGAATAAATTGTCGTGCCATTTAATTAAGGGTACTCTGTTCCTCTTGCACCGTGCCCTCACAGGTCGAGAGGGAGATCTAACACCAAGAATCATTCGATCTCTGTCACAGGGACATATGCTCTCCTCCTCATAGAAATGGTACTTCAATTTGAAATCAAAGACACTGACATCCCTGACACCTTAAGAGGATATTATTCATTTACTAGTGACTATTTCACTACTTGCTGTATGTACATTTCCTTTTATAGCTTAACAAGGAAACATTTCAAATGGATATTTCCATAAAAAATGTTTGCATTCCACTGCTGTAGAAAAAATGTGTATAACACATTTGTCCATAAAGAAATGGCACTTAATGTGTTAAATTAGCAGAGCAGTAGCGGCTCCTGACTTTAACAAGTGGGGAGGCTAATATATATATATATATATATATATATATATATATATATATATATATATATATATTATAGAGAGAAAGAGAGAGAAATAGATGACCATCTAGGGTTTATGTGACTTTATAAACTAAGAGACTGTTGAGTAGTTTATAAACTGTCACAGAAAGCCAAGATAGGATTATTTTCCTTTAACTCACTTAAGCCTATCTCTTATTATTTATTTTTTTTATAATACATGGATATTGGATAACAGATTTTTAAGGAAAATGTGTTTCAATGGGGTATGCTTTTATTATTATTAGTCTCTGTCAGAGTCGAAGATTTGTGTCACTCGCTTGGTTGGTGCTTCCGTTGGTGAAGGATGATTGTAAATCTTCACAGAGACAGATTTGTTAAGGGCCTAAAAAACACGAATTGTGGGTGTTGTTGAGTGACTGAAATTTTGAAAGTCATTGACAGGAATGTCTTTAATCTCCCGTTCCTCTCCAGTCTCTTTTCTTTTTTTTTTTAACATATTCTCATTTTGAAAATCATTAATGAACATTTCACTAGTGTGGGTGTTGTCGGGTGATTGAAAACGAGACATTTTGTGTTTTGAATTGAACGTGGGCTTGAGCAGTCAAATGGGTCAAAGTTCAAGTATATTTTCCTCTAGAGGAATTATGATATTTTTACATCACCACTATGCTACTGTGGCTTTTTTTCGAATGGCTCAGGATGCAAATATAGTCTTAATCCATGAATTTATACATACACAATAAAATGTTGCATGTTTCAAAACTTCTTAGTTTAACAAATGTGATACAGTACTATAGTAACGCAGCACATAAGTCAAGCAACTGAATATGAAAAAAAAAAAACATTGTGGACTTGATTGATGAATCCTGAGTGACGTCATTTGTAGAAAAAATGTACCTGCGGAAGCTGGGGTTGAGCTGGCCTGGCTCTCTTTGGTTTCTTTAGCATACAGATTTGCAATGCTTAAACTGCTGTCTCCTGGTATCCACTCTCTTCCTGTGCTGTAGGTCAAACCAGGGATCTGCAATGGAAACCACAGCTGATCTTCGTCTGAGTCTCTGGTTCACATAATTTTGTAAATACTGTCACAATATATTATTGTTATTGCAGTCAATTGCATCTGTTGGGTAATTACTGAACAATAAATGGTTACTTTATATTACATTTTTCTAATGTTTAATTTCATATCTATTTAATATCATGTTGGGTGTGTTCTGCAACATTCTCAAGCTCTTCAAGGCTGATTCTGTGGAAGAAACCGTAGGAAGAATATTAGGATTGCACAGAATTCAGTGCACAATAGATCACCTCCTTGCCTTCAGTGAAATATGCTACAGTAATATACTTCCCCACCTACCTTTTTATGATGTTTGCATTGTCTCCTATTGTGGTTCTTATTGCAGCTACCCCAATAGTGTGTGTGTGTGCGTGTGCGTGTGTGTGTGTGTGTGCGTGTGTGTGTGTGTGTGTGTGTGTGTGTGTGTGTGTGTGTGTGTGTTTAATGTTCAGTTGTAGTTGCCTACCAAACCTATATGTAATACAGGCTAGATCAGCAAGGTGTCTTTATTGAGCCAGCGCCATCTAGTGATCGTCAGTTTGAATCAAGTTTCCTTTTTTTTTTTTTTTTCTGGTAATACACAGCAATGAACTAGAGGGTGCTGACGTTTACTAATATAAATGCACGTTGCATGATCGAGCCTAGGTGTCTATGACAGGCAGGCAACAAATTAAAAAAAAAGCTAAATTGTGGGTAATTGCAATTAGAACTACTAAGAATGACTGCAGACTAAGAACATGTCGAGGATATACAGTATCTTTTAACTTCATCACTGTGTACTTTAAAAGTCTTTAGGCAAAATGAGATTATTATTATTATTATTATTATTATTATTATTATTATTATTATTATTATTACTAATGTGGCCATATATCACAAGATGGCATTAAAATCGCAATACTGGGGTGTGAGTGAGGGAATAGACTGTATTTAAACAACTGTAAACTATACCCAGTCATTTAAGTACCGTGCAGCTTTCCAACCAGCACAGGCATTATGCCAGCTATACACTGTAAAGCCAAATGTGGAAGAATGTAACTTGGAACAAACAATAAATACATGTCGGTGATTATTATAATGGTTTAAGAATACACTTACAAACACTATAAAGTGCATACGTTAATACGTCGCGTGTATGGGGTCTCTTATTGTATAAGCGATGTAATATTGTGCAGGCTGTTTATAATCTGCCGCATAAGATTGAAATACTTGTTTTACAGTGTTGAAGTTTCAGCTCTGATCAGCACTTGCTTTAAACTGGAAATAACCTCGCTCTTCTATTGCATAGCTTTTACAGTAATACAGTATATGGTATAATTGCGTCTGAATGTATTTGTCATATACAATATTTCGATATGTTTGAATAGGGAGAAGTCTAAATATCGGTTTAAGAACAGCAATGTAGTTTGTTACATGCATGCCGCATGAAGTCAATCCTTATTTGGCACCTGAATCGACCTTTAATGAATGCAAATACGCACTATATTTTTACACTTGCAACGGATGTACGGTACATAGCATTTTAAAAAGGCACTGCCCTTTACAATATCTCTGTGACAAAACCGGTGGAATCTTAGCACAGTCCTCCGCGCTCGTAAGCAGCTCCTGATCACTATGAAATAACACTCTGCTATCTTGCCAGACAGTCCACCTATAGCTGCGATGTTACACATGAATGCACTGGGTTAATGAACCACCTGGAGTCGAGACCCACTCTGCGGCTTCCCATCCACACCGGAGCGATTGCACACAACAGTCTAGTCTGTACAAAATAACCCGTGGTTGCTGGTAGCAGAACGCAAGAGTTTGCAGAAAGGGCGTGCGCTTCAGGTGCTGGAATAATGATCCTGTTGAAGATTTTGAATGTCTGTTCATTTGAAGCCCGCGAATAAGGCAATCTTCGGATTTGTATCTATTGGGTTCGTTCTCTGGGATTTAAGTCTAAAATGAAGTTGTCTCCAAGAGACCGAAGAAAAAGCATGCGCGACTTAGCTTTGGAGATTGGGATACGAGTTCTGCTCCTTGGAGTTTCCATGTAAGTAGCACTGAACTGACTGTGCATTAATGCGATATACAGCTATGGCCAAAGGTTTTGCATTACCTAGAATTTTAGGATTGAGACATAATTAAACAAAAACAGAAACAAAAACTACATGAACATAATTTAGATATTGTATTTAACATAGTGTAATCAAACAAACAGCAAAACGATATCGCAAAAGTCTACCGGAAGCCACAATAGTAGCAGAGTATTTCATGTTAGATTTTGAAATGTGACATGTTTCCAATTTCGTCAGTTTTTCGTTAAGTATATGGAAAACTACAAAGCGGTATGTCATTGAGAATGTTGACGTAACATTATACAGCAGGTTTCATGCGACTTTATGAAGCAAAAATTAGTTATTATATAGGGTGATACAAAAATGTTGGCCATAGCTGTACTTAAATTCTTACGAGCAGCTTTCAATAATATAGGTAGTGTTTTTATTCTACATGACTCACTGAATTATTTATTAGTAGTATTAACAATTTAATATATCATAGTCTGTTTAAAGATTGTATCATATTCTCTACACAATGTAGGACTGCATTATTCTTCCAACCTTTCTGTTTATCAAATACGTCTTGCACTTTTTTTTTTTTTTTTTTTGGTAACACATTTTTTATAGGATAAGCTCAACTATATATATATATATATATATATATATATATATATATATATATATATATATATATATATATATATATATATAAAGGTCATCTACACCTGAGAAGTGGACATTGAATACACAATATTCTCTTAATAGCTGGTCATATTAAACAGAATCACCAAAAACAAAATAACTGGTTCATACATCTTGTACGGTTGTTCGCGTGTTACTGAAAGAATGCTCAGCACACCTGAAATCATCCTTTAATTATATTAAATATGTAATTTTGCTGCATGCATTCATGGTCCACAATACCACATTATTGATTGCAGGGTGTGTAAAACAATAAGCATGTTTAAAATCTGAAATTAATTATCACAAATTGTTTTCGCCAATTAAGTCTCACGAAGTTTCTGGATGTTTTAAGTGAGGCTTGCGTCATGCAAGTATATGACTGTTGTTGTCAGCAGCTGCAGGAGGTGCTATCACGGTTTAGATGTTTTTAGTCTGCACATAGTTCACATTTTGCCACAGCCTCGATGCTTGATGAATTAAAAGGGTTTCGTTTTTCTTTCGAGGGGAGTGTGCACGCTCTATTGGGTTCCATCACCAACACAAATGTTATTATTAATGAAGCAAATTACCACAATAGATATTACACGAATACGTGGTGCTGAAACGGACAGCTCCTTTCATATGTACGAGTTACAATAACTGTTTTTTTTTCCAATGATTGATGTGGTGTTTAGTACGTATTTATAAAAAGACAATCTGCTAGGTCTACGTATTTAAAGAATACAGTCATTATTTAAATTCGTGGCAACACAGCGTCTCGGCTCTTTCAAATAATGACTATCAGAATAAGAAGTACTAATGCCATGTACATACAACAGCTGCATTGATTAATTCAAAGGGATGATGAGCGTTATCCCTCAGACATTTAATAGCCTTTAGATAAACGGCTGTGTGAGTTTATAGGCAGATAAAATGTGTCTCCAGTACGTACAAGCAGGGTACTTGCATTTAAATACATTTAAAACCGCGCACAGTTCAATGTATGGTTACAATATTGGATTTAACAGTTTAATTTCATAATGTCTAACGTTGTGACGAATAACTGATAGGATTATAAAATCACTTCCCAAGCAGTTAACACCCCCACTGTATTTCATAGGCTATAGGCTTTTTACCTTTCAGCTGTTACTTGTTGCATAGAGACTGGACATTCATCCTTTTACGTGAGCTCCCAATCTACGATATATTATAGACTAGCAAATACTTTGACACTAAATGAAGTGTATATTTATTTAAGACATGTCTTTCTTCATAATGTGTATTTAATTAATGTACACCCCAGCCCCAGTTCAAATTTAACAAAGTCGTGGGAAGAACTCAGGCATGTAAAAATGCTTTTAAAGAAACCCGTTATTAATACATTGTGCAGTCCTTCAAAGTAGCACGTCTCTCACTCAAAATTGAAGAATGTGCGTTTTCATTTGAATTCAGTAAAATAATAATACGAAGAAGAAAAAGAAGAAAAAGAAAGAAGAAGAAGAAGAAGAAGAAGAAGAAGAAGAAGAAGAAGAAGAAGAACCGGTATAAATTATACTACTGTCAAAGGCTATAGGAAATGCATTTCGGAGAGGAATGAAACAACTCAGTTGAAGGATGACGATGTTAAATTATTGTTCTCTGACAGTTTATGAATAGTTTTATTAATTTAAGGAGGTCATTTATACCATTTGTATAAAATGTCACGGGCGAGCCAAACGATGAGTAGTTCTTAGCGACTATACGCGGCCGTGCAGGAATATGTGCTCTTGTACAGCACTGGTCCGACTTATTCAAAGTGGAGAGCAAATGTTGTGATATTAATTGTTTTTAAATATCCATTGTATAATGCAACCCTGTCGTGTGTTATTGCTTACATATATTCGTAATCATGTCTTACCTGTTTAAAATTATATTATATCCGGTATCATTGTCTATTATTCTTTCTGCATAGATTATTATTGGCTATGCTCATTTAAACAACCAGTAAGCGCACAGCTATAATTTGTGTCCTCTCCTAAACTATGATTTGAGATTTTCCATTTCATAACATACACCAGATGGGGCATAACTCACAGTCATTTCTAAAACCACCTTCAAAAATTCAGTCTTCTAATAGTGGTTGATTTTTTTTTTTTTCTTGCTGGAATAGTATGTAAATTGACCATCTAAGCAATATGAAACAGCAATAGAGAAGGTCAGAGAACACACAGAATAGGTTATGGAACAGGATTAAATGAACTGTAAGCTTACGGGAACCCTATATTGTTCCGCTGCATTGGTCTTAGATTGAATTATTTTGTATCCATTTGTGATTAATTTGTTAAAATGCTGATTGATCAGGGATGTCATGCAAAACTGATTGATCCAATATTCATTCAAATCATGTGACAAAATTACCTTTCAACCTGGCTAGTCCTACCCCTCCATATATGTAATCACATTGTCACATGGTTAGAATGAGGAAGTATGTTCAGGGCTTGGCAGTTAGAATTTTCCAGATAAGCTCAAAGCCAAGTAAAGACAGATACACAGCAGAATGATACCAGTTCAGTATTGCAGTGTGACAACCCTGAACCACTCTCAATGATGGCAATCATCCACAAATACAAGGGAAGTTGAATAACTAAATACAATCGCATTGTAAGCAACTTGCTCTTTACATTTTCAGAACATATCAATGATATAAAGTATTCTGTCAAGAAAAGATACCGTACTGTACATCTCCAGACTTTTCTGAGGACCCCCTGGGCACTCAACAGAACCCCAAGGGTCCCCAGACACTCCACATTGGTGTAGCTTGCACTTCAGCTTCTGTATGCTAACAGCTGTTTCAATGTGCTCCCTTCACTTCTGTTCATAGAGTGGCTTTCCCATTTTGCAATGTAACACAGTATGAACCACATTTGAAAAAGCTTGCCAACACAGTACAGGGCTAAACCAGAACAATAATATCTTGCAAGTTGCTGCAATAAAAAATGTGTTTCTGCTGGACTACTAAGGTGTAGGTTTAATAAAGTGTTACATGTGTCGCAATGGTCGCAAACCAGTTGCAAACGAGTTGGAAGTCTAGGGTGAAATGTACTAGACATGCGCAATGCTATTTGCGACTTTTTAGGGAATACTTTGCGTCTGCAGTTTCTGTTTGTGGTTCAAGTGTCGATGAATATGTAATTGTGGGTGTTACTGCATACATTTTCAAATATAGGGTGGAGAATCCAGGTTTCTCATATATTTTAATGAGATGTATGAAAGCTGCAGACAATTGCATCAACTTTTGAAACCATGTTTTAAACGGCTGTAATTGTTGCTGGCATTTCCCAGTCTGCCTTTTCTCATGCATTGCCAGTTGTGCTCAATGCATTTTTGAGGCAAACAGCCAAGTACCTATTTTTCCCTAAAAGCAGGGTGCACTTACAAAACTTAAACACATTTCTATGACATTTCTGGTTTCTCCAACATGTTGGAAGCAATAGACTGCACACATGTGCCAAACCCCTCCTGCTCATTCCGAGCATCTTTTAGCATTGCGGTATGTTTGCGCTGCGACTGGCCCATCTTAGTAAACCTACCCCTAAGTGTTTTCAGAGGAGCAGTGATTAAAGCACTGGTGGGAGGAGCTTTTATTTTCTGCTTTGTCAGAGATACTTGCAGCCTTGGTGACTCCAGAAACTGATATTAAGAGGGAACCGTTTACACAGCATTGGAATATTTCTGGTCATTACATTTCCTGTTGTGGGGGTGTTATTTAGACCACTTTTTAATTTTGATAAGGTATTTGTTACAGAGCTCAAGAAACCCCTGCCTGGCACAGAGTCTAATATGTTAATTTTTGTTTAATGCAAAAGTATTTTTGATCTTGAATTTTCACCCAATTAGTGTCCAGTCAATGACGCGATTGATTTCACAGTGTAGCGGTCCAACACTCAAACTGGGTCCTGTGAACAGGCTGGCTTGTGTGGTGACGTCAGGCCAGGAAGGAGTATGACACACAGATAACACTGGGGTAAATGAAAGCCCTGATGCAAGAGTTTAATTATAAATAAAACATTTAAACAAAAACACTTTACCAAAACAAAACGGCACAGTGGCCAAAATAAATAGACAGATACAAAACAAAATGCTGTATAAACAATTATCATGCTGGTTCAAATCCAGCATGAGTAGTAATTGGTTATATTTTGTGCTCCTCCGGCTGGGGCAATCCTGTTAGCAGAAATGCTGACAGTGGAACAAGGACCTCCTCCAGTGGCCCCGCTTGTGGAAATGCTGCTAAGGGCAATGCTGGCAGTGGCAGTGCGGACAGCGGAAATGCTGACAGCGGCCATTGAAAATCAGTGGAGTCGAGTATCTTGTTAAATAGAATATCTTTTGAAACGTCCTTCTAAATATTATTGGCTGAAGCAGTTTTGAGTGAGGCTGGATTTTCGTTGATTCAAATATTAGTGTTTGCTCCCATTGGCTAGAAAGGTTGCAGTGTTTTCGGCACAGTGTGAGATTGACAGTTGGAAGTTTGTCTGGTTGTTGGGAAGTTTGTCTGGTTGATTGGAAATTTGCAGGTCCGTACAGCCTTTTGTATTAATTAATTGACAAATTAATTAATTGAATTAACAAATTCATTTATGAATTACTGTATGAATTGACAAATTTATGGATGAATTGCTGGACAAATTGACCAATTCACGAATTGACAAACTGACAAACAAATTGACAAACAAATTGACAAACTAACGGCCGGATAGTTTTGGCACAAATGGCGCTCCATAGGAAGGAGTAGCACACACAGACAGCACTGGGGTAATTGAAAGCATTGATGCGCACGAGTAGCAATTGGTTATACTCTCTAAATTTAGTTCTTCTAACGTTCCTCCTTTGAACACATTCAAACCTTTTCAGCCAAAGTTGCTTGTTTTTATTTTGTGGCAGAGGGATTAACTGGCTATCAATTACCTAGTTTATCCCTGATCACATTCTGCACAGGGTTTCTCATATGCGTGGTCAACAGCCAGTTTATCAATAAGCACTCGCTGTTGACCACGTATTCTCACAATTTTATCTGGATGGGGCATTTTAACCCCATCCAGGCTCTAAACGATAACAATAAAAATTGTGTGTTTTTAAATACACCAAACAGTACATTTTAAATAATAATACCACAAATATGAATACAAAATAACACAAATACACACAGGGGAGAGGGGTAACCCTGTCACAGGTCAATTCTATACATTTTTATTATAAGTCATGTACTATGTGAGAAATTCCAGTACGTCTTATCGTGTGGTCAGATGTCTTCCTGTACATAGAACACATAACACCATTTTAATGTTAAAGAAACTAAAGTTTTCATGTTTAACTGTAGTACCTGAGCTCAATAGTTGTCTTGTGATTTGCAATAAGTTAATATGTAGTGTGTAGGGTGTCTTTGCACAGTGAGCAATCAGACCTCAACCCAAACTTGCCTAAACTGCACCAGATGCAATACAATACAAGGTCCGCAAGATGGAAAAGTAGCAAAATAATAAAGCCTTTTCAATTAACCCTTTAACTACTGCACCCTGGTAAGCTCTATGCTTTGTTAGTCGCTAATTAGATACAGCTTAAATCAAACATGAAGTAACACGTAATGCTCTTTATATGAATACCCACCAGAAGCCTCTTTGTTTTGCCAGAAAAAAAACAAATAAAACCTGAGGCAAAGTGGCAGATCACTAGATGATACAGATATCTAGGCTAGGTAACTAGAACCGAAGAGCTCCTGAACTCAAGTGAAAGCACCACAGGCTTAAATATATTATAATACAAAAACAGCATTTGAACAATTGTAAAAAGAACGAATGATTACAAAAACCATAACAATGTATCGGGAAAGAAAACTAAAATTAAGAAAATGAAATTTGATGCTGCTGGCTCTTCAATATACAGAAAAGCACACCTGCTGGTTGACTAAAAAGCTGTGCTTTTGTATTGGACCAATAATACAGGACCCTGTTTTTCTAAGTACACAAGGAAGGTTCTAGAACCTAAATAAAATTTCCAGAGAAAGCCCAAATGAACCAGTGGTTTGTCACAGAATTGCTTGGACAAATGATTGGCCAAGACTCTTGGGTTAAATGACCTGCATTTCTTAGCCATATCATAGCCAGTTTTTAAGGATAATGTCCCTGGACATCAGTTGAGTTCAGCAGATACTGGACTTCTGGTGTCTACAGTGGTTAAGCGTAGTTCTCTTGGTGGACGAGGCTTTAGTCATTATGCACCCGCGTTGTGGAATACTCTCCCTTTCGAAATTCTTAATGTTGATTCATTAAATACATTTAAATCTAAACTTAAAACGCATTTTTACACAAAGGCCTATTTGTAGACTGGGATGGTCTATTCAAGTGTATCAGAATGTGGACATGCTGTGTTATATTGTGTATTAAATTGTTTTTAGATTAGTTTTTTATCAATAATTTTTTAAGTACTTATTTTCAATGTTTTAGTATTAATGTTTTTTTTGTTTTTTTTTTATATATTGTTGTTTTTACTGTGAAGCACTTTGGGGTGCCTTGGCATGAAAGGTGCTATATAAAATACATTACATTGATTGATTGAAAACATGTACAAGTCCACGTGTATTCGTGCTATTCTGTAGCGTACTCCTGACTCAGGGAAGGCACATGGTATTTAAGAGATATGTGTGCTGGTATTCATACTCCTGACTGGAAAGCACACAGTATTTAAGAGATATGTGTGCTGGTATTCATAGTCCTGACTCTGGGAAGGCACACAGTATTTAAGTGAGTATTTACTGAGCTCACCTATAACTCAAGCCCCTTGAGGACCTGCAACTTCTCCAACTTAAGTTACTGTGAGTATTAGCTGATTACAAATGTGAAAGTACTATTTTTTTTATTATTTCTAAGGTTTTTATATTTATATTTGAATTCACTTGAAAGAGAAAGCACAGTCATTTTTCAATTCATTTTTATTCGTGTGCTTCACTTTTGTTTGCTACAGTAAGCTTTGTTTTTGCAATGGTAAACACAATGTGTCAGTCTGCTAGCACAGAAACATATAAGAATACAGTAGTTATACAATTCTATAATTTTGGCAGGGAAATAACTCCTGTAGAAACAAGTCAGAAAAAAGGCAGACTCGTGAAAAAGTCATTTTGATTCACTATGTAACACAATTTTTGTTCCTGGGTAGTAAGTGTTATTTCCTAATTGCTTATGCCTCAAAGTATAGAAAATGGCTATTATTCCCCACAAACTTTGCTTTTGTGACCAGGACAGTGATATTTTGAAATTTACCTATTTCCAATGAGAAAACGGGCGAATTTGTGTCTTTTCGTTCACATAAAGTCAGAAAAAAACAACATATGAATCCAAATTAACATGTATTTATACTAAAGTAATACAAAAATGACTACAAAAGATTTAGAAGTGAGTAGTTTTTTGAGATTTACGATTATACTGTAAATCACTTTCACGAATCAGCCCCCAAATGTAGTCTCCCATCATGTTCTCGTTATACTGTCCTTGGTAGCGGCATTCAAAGTCCAGTATATCCTGGTGGAAGCGCTCGCCTTGCTCCTCCGAGTACGCTCCCATGTTCTCCTTGAATTTATCAAGATGAGCATCAAGGATATGGACTTTGAGGGACATCCTACAGCCCATTGTGCCGTAGTTCTTCACCAGAGTCTCAACCAGCTCCACATAGTTTTCGGCCTTGTGATTGCCCAGGAAGCCCCGAACCACTGCGACAAAGCTGTTCCAAGCCGCTTTCTCCTTACTAGTGAGCTTCTTGGGGAATTCATTGCACTCCAGGATCTTCTTTATCTGTGGTCCGACGAAGACACCGGCTTTGACCTTTGCCTCAGACAGCTTAGGGAAGAAGTCTTGAAGGTACTTGAAGGCTGCCGACTCCTTATCTGGAGCTCTGACAAATTGTTTCATAATGCCCAATTTGATGTGCAGTGGTGGCATCAGCACGTTCCGGGGGTCCACCAGTGGCTCCCACTTGACATTGTTCCTCCCCACAGAGAACTCGGTCCGCTGTGGCCAGTCCCGCCTGTGGTAGTGCGCCTTGGTGTCCCTGCTGTCCCAAAGGCAAAGATAGCAGGGAAACTTGGTAAAACCGCCTTGGAGACCCATCAGGAATGCCACCATTTTGAAGTCTCCTATTACCTCCCAGCCGTACTCATCATACTTCAAGGCGTCCAGCAAGGTCTTGATGCTGTTGTAATCCTCTTTGAGGTGCACCGAGTGAGCCAGGGGAAGAGACGGGTACTTGTTACCATTATGGAGCAGCACAGCTTTGAGGCTCCTGGATGAGCTGTCAATGAAGAGGCGCCACTCATTCTGGTTACAGGCGATTCCGATTGCCTCGTACAGACTGGTCACATTGTGGCAGAAGCAGAGCCCATCTTGACGGGTGAAGAAGCTGGAAAAAGGTTGGTGACGCTTCCTCTGATCTGCGACTTGCACACTTTCATCCAACAAGTTCCACTGCTTGAGCCTAGACGTCAAAAGCTCGGCATTGGACTTGGCGAGACCAAGATCTCTAATCAAGTCGTTGAGGTCTTTTTGGTTGGGGTAGTATGGGTTTCTCTCCTCAGCTCCACCTCTGAAATTGTCATCTGGATCTACAACGTCTTCCTCGCTCTCTGACTTGCTGCTCTCTTCTAAAGACGGCTGCTCTCTCTCCGGAGGAGTGGGTACGGGGAGCTCATGGCAGTGTGGCACCGGGGCGATGGATGAAGGAAGGTCCGGATATGTGATAGCAGGTGCATTCTTGCCAGTCCGACGTTTGGAAGGGTCCACCATGCAGAAGTAGCAGTTGCTTGAGTGGTCAGTGGGTTCCCGCCAAATTCTTGGGATAGCGAACTTCATGGCTCTCTTTTCCCCTCTGTACCATCCTACAAAAATACATTTATTTCACCCATGACTAATGTGTAAGAGATTCTCGCAACATTTTTCATATATGATATATTTTTTCAATAACATTGAAAATTGTAAAACATTTTAAAATTAAAAACTTTTACAATTTTAAAAATGTTAACAAATTTTATAACATAAAATTCCGAGCAACAATTGTCCATCTTACCTTCCAGAGTTTTTTTTAGCAGTGCTCGCAGGTGAAATGAGGTGCCCAGGGCTTGTCTTGATCCCCGACAGGCATGCCGAAATATGCCTTGTAGGCCTCACACATCTTAGCAGATGCTTCCACGGAGTACTTTTTCGCTCTTGTCTTGATAAATTGGCCACAGACATAGCAAAATGCGTCTGCCGGATGCTTGCAGCCTCTTGATGCCATCTCAGAAAAATGCAGATATGTATCCACTTAGGCAGCTGGAACTAAACTGAACTGGTGGGCTTAAGGCCCCTGTATTTATACTACTATTTATATTACTGGAAAGTTCTAGAAAGTTCTAGAAGTTACTCCAAGTTTACTCAGCACTGAATCTATCTGGAATGTTCTGGAAAATAGGTAAATTTCAAAATATCACTGTCCTGGTCACAAAAGCAAAGTTTGTGGGGAATAATAGCCATTTTCTATACTTTTGAGGCATAAGCAATTAGGAAATAACACTTACTACCCCGGAACAAAAAAAATATTTTACAAAATTATTTTAAAAAATTGTTACACGGTGTTACCAAAAAGCAAAAAACTCCTATAAATAGAGAACTCTAAAACCACCAACATTGTGTAATAATGATATTTGTGTAGTTATGTGTTTGTTTGGGGGTATGGGGATAGAGGTCAGAGTTAAAATGTGCTCCCGACTTTCACCTTCCTGTAACTAAGAATGTTGGACCTTCACATAAAATTAATGACTACACCTGCTTTAGATACTATTGCACCATATACAATGAAGAAAGTGGGTACAGAAAGATTCTCCCCGTGGTTTAACGACACAACACCTATGAACAAACGCATGTATCACAAACTAGACTGTAGATGGAGAGCTCCTAGACTTCAGGTCCTTAATTTAATTTGGAAAGATGATATTTTGAAATATAGGGCTGCACTATCTTCAGCAAGATCAGCGTATTATTCAATCTTGAAATAAACAAGAATAAACCTACATTTCTATTTCAGTCTATAGCTACTGTATTTGCTGCCTATGGGCAATATTATGCATCGCTATGGGCTTAATTTTCATTGTTACACTGATGATACACAGCTATATTTACAGTATCTCCGAACCAGGGTAACACCTCGGCTGTAAATATTGAGTACCTGTCTCACTAACATAACAAAATAGATGCTTTGAAAACGTTTTAATGCTAAATTAATATAAAACACAAGTGATGATTCTGGGGTCTCAGAAGCTATAATAATGTGTCTGATTTATTCCTTGGCAGCTTCTCTTATGAACTTGCAGATGAAATGAGAAATTTGGGTGTGATTTTCGAACCAAATCTTTCTTTTGAGCCACACATCAGGAATATAACTAACATTTATTTTTATCATCTAAGAAATATTGCCAAATTGAGAACTATTCTTTCCCACTCAGATCCTGAGAGATTGATGCATGCTTTTGTACCTTCTATAATTGATTATTGTAATGCCCTAGTCTCTGGTACCTTATACAAAATGCTGCAGCTAGAATTTTAACCGGGACTAAGAGACGAGATCACATTACTCCTGTGATATCTCTGCACTGGCTTCCGGTCCAAAAACTCTGGAATGATCTGCCAAGCTCTGTAAGGGAAGCACCAAGTGTCACTGCTTTTAAAACAAGATTAAAAACACACATTTATAATGTAGCGTTTGTATGCTAAAATGATGTTCCTTTTATTCTGTGCCTGCTTTACTGTTCTATGTGATTTTTCTTTTGTTTTATTGCTTTTCTTGCATTCTTTTATTAATATTTGTCAATGTTTTTATTCATGTGAAGTGCTTTGTGGCAATTCTTATTGTGAAAGGCGCTATATTAAAAATAACAATTATTATTATTCTTATATGCACAGGGCTTTGGTTTATTGCTTAATACATATAGAGCACCCAGGAGCCATCCTTTTGAGTGTAGAAAAGCAGAATAACCTGTGGGTCCATTTTCACTTGCTTAGATTGCTTACAAAACTAGTGGTGATTCAGCAAGTTAAAGTACTCAAAAACAGTAGCAGAGATCCATTAGGGAGGTCATTAAATGACACTGTAGAGACTGGTGCAGGGTATAGCTTAATTAATTCTAATTTTGCACTAGAGCTCTCCTCCTAAAAACTGCTTTTTTGCAAGCCTCAATAAATATTAATTGATAAATTAATTGCCCTGATGGCTCCCTAGCAACAGGTGCTTTTCCTTGCATGTTGCAGCAGTCCTTTAGTATTTATTTTTTAATGAGAATCGGCATTGATTGATTATATTTAAACTAAAACAATGAATACAAATCTGTCAAGACTCCCGTTCTGTCACATTACCTTGCCCTCCCTAATCTGGGCGTCTGTGGGTTTACAATTGACACTTCTTTAAACATACCAGTCTACCATCAATGAAGGGTTAATAATAACAGACCTGGTATTGAAAGGATTAACAGCCTAATAAGTGCTCTGATCTACACTATACACATAGGCAAAAGGATAGTTTGGTCAGCTTTTATATTTTAAAGTATTAAATAGTAAAAACACATTGAAGCTCTATTTTCCAATGCCTGGTTTCATAGACCATGATTAGCACTGCTCTTAGACTACCTTACATATGGCAACATTGTGTAGTCTAAGGCTAAGACCAATACTTGCTTTGACTATCTGTGCCTCTCATTCATCGATAAATGATAAGGTAAACCTGGGAAGAAATGTTGACAATAATTTCATCAAGGTGCCTATAGCTTGAGTAAAAAAAAAAAGAGGGAATGAGAATGAAAAACAGGAAGGTGGAGAGAAAGAAAATGAAGACAGACAGTACAGTGGAAACTAAAATCAAGCAATCTTGTTGTTTACTGCACAGGCTGTTCATTCTGCAGCCCGGTACATAAGATTCAGAATGCAAGATTCAAAGATTCAAACACACACACACACACCGTGCACAGGTGCACACTTTACATTAAGTGTCTCTAATCATTGTGCATTTACATAGTAGTTACCTTGTAAATACATATTTACACATGATTACAATGTTATTCTTTATTTACAATAAAACACAAAGATAGGCCACTGGCCCTTTAAGAAAACACACACAAGTCTAGCTCCATCAAGGAGCTAACTAAACTTTAATAGGTCTGACTATAACACCGGGGGGCTAAGCAGTTTACCAGTAACCTAAAATACGAAGCAACACACACTCCACTCTGCACAACAAACAAACAATTCCTTGTGCTTTTATAGCATGTGGCCAGGGTTAATTGGCAATCATTCAATTGCTACATTCCACACTGTCATATAACTAATAAAACAATGAATAGCTCAACCCATTGAACAATTACACAATTAAACCTTTCAAGCACACCCACACACATGTGCAGAGCCTCTGCCCTGCTCAATAGTTACAATGCACAATATATGTAAGTATACATTTGTATAAAAAAAGGGATAGGGTTAAAGTTAAATCGTGCAAAAAGATGTATGCATTAAGTACATTGCAACTATGCATAATAACATTGTAATTATGTATAAGTACACATGTATTTACTAAGTAATTACTATTAGAGACACTTAATGTAAAGTGTTACGAAAAGCAATTTATTTTTGTTTCACTCAAGGTTATAACAAAGTTACAGTACCTGTATATTACAGCAGCGTGTTGCCTTCAGGCCCTCAGCATTCCCGAGTCATTTTAACGAAAAAACAGGTGAGGTGTCAGGTGATGGTAATATGCAAATATACAACAAATAAGCAAAGCGGTGGTTCTGGCAAGAAAATCACATAAAGCATATTTTAGGCACTTCCAATACCAGATCAAATCGTCAATGAAATATCTAGTATCTTGTCCAATGATCAGCAAGGAAAGGATTTATATCTTGCCTCAACCCATTACGTCCCTGCTGAGCACCAGAGTTCGCCTCCTCCTCCCCAGCCTCCACCTGCTTTTTGGCTTCGTCTAACGGGGGAGGGCAGCTATCCTGCCCCCCTGACCATGGTCTTCCCATGGTCAGCCTCTGCACTTATCTGCAAGCTAATTTATGGGCAGGGGTACCTTGAAAGGTGAGGCCAAAGACCAAAGAATGTAGTGTAGAATATGTATAATGTTGTAGTGTTGTCTGGTTGTAGTGTTTTAATAAATAATCTATCCCAGGAGTTTCCTGACTGTCTATGCTGCCTCCGGTGTCAATATGGTGTGTGATCACCACAGACACTAACACAGGTCTGGCATTGATTCTGCAGACTGCAATGTGTGTGTGTCTGAACTGCCCTTCATTGTTTAGAGCAGTGTATTATAGTATGTATTCATCAAGCCTTTAAAAGTGTCTAAAGGTTAAGATAAATCCTTTATTTAAATGAAAAAAAGGTTCTAGTTGTCTCAAACATTTTTCCAAAGCGTTAGACAAAACACTGTCGCATAAATGTGTATTGTCATGAGTCCACTGCTTCATTGCTATTGGTATGGAAATACGTATTATAACACCACACCGACATGGATGAAGAAACAAGCAATTAGGAATATCCATAGTGTATTACTGAACCGATTACCTCCCATACATTAATAACATGCTCAGATTGTGAAAACTTTAGTTTTATCACATCCTCTACTTAATGTCGTTTTCCAGAAATGAGTTTCAAAGTCACAGCATTAGAGCAGCTTGTATTAACCTACAGGTTAAGCTCATTAGTCTTTCCTGTGTAAGTGTTGGCAGGCTGAACCATCCTTGTACTCTGTTCAACTGTCACATGTTCCTGTTGACTCAAATCTGAACACCCTGTCGCTCAGTCCTGGGCCTGTCTCAGCAGAAGCTGTGTAGGGGTAGAACAACTCTTACTTTGAGTGGCAATCTGGATTGCAACCACAACTGCTCTCCACAATGATACAACTTTTCTATTCCACTCCTCAACTATGCGATGCTACCCTTAGGTGTGTGATATGAATGTAGGTTTAGGCAGATTTGAACACCCTAGAGCTGAAAAGCTGAATGTTTAACCCTACAGATCTGACATTAAATCGCTCATGTCCTTCTTGACCAGATCTGTAGATTCTGCATGACACACAACACAGCAGCAATGCTTGTCATGTTTCAAACAAAGGCAATGTAGGCCAAAATGACCAAGAAATGCAAAGGAACCTGAAAAAATGGAATGACATATTATGCAGAATAAATACAAACACAATTAGTAACAATTGTCGATTTCAACATTATCTCCACCAAATTGATAGCAATAAAAGAAAATAATGCTGTGGTAACGGGGGGGGGGGTTGTGTTACCTGTGTGGGTCGTCATTGATAATAAGAGCCAGACACAGAGCATTGGTGTTTGACTCACCACACACGTGCGCAGATTCAATAAACAAACGCAAGTGCTGCCACTAAGCTACCAACAATGGTAGCCGTAGTGCAGGATTTAATAAATATAAAAACAAAACACAGTTAACAAATAAAAGTTTGCCCACAGATGGCAACAGCTACTCCCACTAAAAGAAAGGTCCCGCTCCAGGAAACTACTACACCATGAAACCCTCACTATACTGTCGAGGGATAAAAATCCCCTAAACTAGCCTAGCTCTGATGCTCCTGGAGTCCCGGTCTCTCTCTGACAGTTCCAGCTGGGCAGCGCCTTCACGGACCTGGCTGAAGGGTTTCATGTAGTAATTTTCCTCCTGGAGCGGAAGCTCTCCCCCTCGGTGGCAATATGGGAGCGTCTGTGAGCATAAGCCCAGCCCCGAGCGAGCCTCCCTGTTCAATCAGCAGCAGCACAGATGAACCAGTGACAGGGTTCACAGTGTCACAGTCATGTTTCCATCAGCACCATGCAACCATGGTCTGTAAAACACCCTCATCTTATTCCATTATCAAAATGGGACTGGTTCCAATTCTATCTGCAGCCTACAATCCAATCTGCAACTGGATATTACACAAAAGTCAAACCCGTCTGTGTCATGCTATTTATAAATTAATTACCCAATATTCACTGCCATCATGTTCTGCCTAAATTTTTTTTTTTCTGCAGTCTAAGATTTAAAAGCCGCCTCTTTGCATGCCCTTTGCATTGGACATAAGATACAGTAACTTCCACCATCTGTGAAAGTTAGAGGGATGGAGTTCTGCAGGTCTGCAATCCTAACTGCTACGCAATCCCAAAATAAATCGGTTTGATTTTGATCAGCTGCTAATGTAAATAGACAAGTCAGATTTCGAACTGCTTTCAAGTCATTCCCAGTGACAGCTGAAAATGTGACATAACAAATAAATAAATTGGTTTTAAATTAACAAATTAATACACTAAAGAAACCTACATGTGCTGTTCTTGTTTTTGATGCAAGTTCGATCTGCTTTTATTGTGCCTGAAAAACACAAGCCAAGTTAGTAGAAAAATTGGGGCAACCTTGACTCCCACCGCTTTTACAGTTGTGCCTATTTGCTTTGTGCTGCCCCAATGGTTTCTTGAAACTTGGCTTGTGTTTTTGATATCTCCACTTTAAATGGCTGGGCACTTTTGATAACTTGGTATTTTTTCACATTTACAATGTGCTTTTGTTTCAATTTAATGGATAATAACACACACACACATTACAGGAATAGCAAAATTGTTCAACCTATATTGTATTGCAGAAATTGTTTTCCTTACTTTGACGACTTATTTCTCTTACTGTATGACAGGTATTGACTTTTTTCTACATTTCACCTAAGAGTGTTTGGAACTACAAATTAAAAGTGAAATGGTGCTTTTGGCTGATTTACTTTTGCTATGCCAATACTCTGAAAACACATAAACTATCCATGCTGTATAGAGAGTCTCTGTCAGTTCTCGCTGATAACTTGGCGTGAGGAACTACCGTTCTTCTTAGTTCAAGATCGAATTAGACCCCATCATGTGGAACATTGCTGTGCATTCTTCTATAACAAAACTTGTGAGGAATTGTACACAGATTTTCTGAAACTCGTAGTTTGATGTGTCTGGGAACGTAATGCTCAAGGCTGTTTGTGTTACTGAGGAGGCAGGTGCTTTTTCTATGCATGGCATTCAGAATAATGGGGCGGAACAGGGTAGACCAGATGGTAAAGAATTAAAATGGATACAGAACAGGTGGACGGGAGATAAACTCAACTTTACTGTGATTTTTAACAGATTCTGAATCGAGTAAAAACTGTACGGTCACTAAGAGGTCACCAGCTCTGACCAACTGGTAAACCACAGAATATGAATGTCTAGTTTCTTTGCTGCCTGAATACATACTTCTTGTTCCTCTGTATATTAATCACAGCTGTGTTCTGTAGGTGGGTATTTAAAAAACTTGGTAAGTGGATTCATTCCAGCTCAGGGGAGACCACATTCTGGGGAGGTGTTTCCTCCATAAGTGCTTGCTGATGATGCATGAATCACACATGGAGACAAAGGGGTTTCAATATAAGTTTCATGTGTGCATGCATGGCCCATTCACCCACATATGGTGGGACTTGTCTGAAGTTTGCAAAAATGACAATTTTAAAGGCCTTTCACTACATTGTTCACCTTTTGCGGGATGACCACCCTAGACAACTAACTATCATTTTAAAGTTTGTTTCAAGGTTGTTGTTTTTTTTACCAAAAAACAACATATGTAAGCCATTGATGCAAGGTGTCAAGTAACATCCCCTTAGGGGCTCCCGAATGGCGCATCCAGTAAAGGCACTTCACGTGGAGTGCAGGATGCGCCCTATAGCCTGGAGAACGCAGGTTCGAATCCATGCTATGTCAGTGCCGACCGTGACCGTACAATTTGCCGAGCACCGCCCGAGTACGGAGGGCTTAGGACAGCAGGGCAATCCTCGGTTCACCGTGCACCAGCGACCCCTGTGGCTGATAGGGTGCCTGCAGGTCTGCAGTGGAGCCATTCAGATCTGTGTTGTCCTCTGGCACTATAGGTCTGGTGGCTTCGCTGTGGATCCGCAGTGCGAAAAAAGATGGCTAGGCAGGGACAGGTTTTGGAGGACAGGTGTGTCAGCCACCGTTTCCTGAGTCACCAGGGGGTTGCAGCAGTGAACTGGGATTAATAATAACACAATTGGCAATTCTAAATTGGGGAGAAAAATGGGGTTAAAATCATTGGCAACGACTTAATTTAAAAAAAAAATGTTAAAAAGTAAACTCCCCTTTTCTTTTTATAATGTTTGAAAGATTGCAATTAAATATATGTTCTGTTCAGGAGCTGCTCTTCTTTTCTAGTTACCATAGACACAATACCCAGGTTAGACCAGCCAAAGTGTCTTTACAGAAGTAAGCACCAGCACCATACAGCTGTGTATGGCTAGCAATTCAGAAATAAAGCTGACCCCAAATATCTTTTATCTGTAGATGGCAAAAGGAATGTAAGAAAAATAAATAAAGTAATTTGAAGCTACTTTCTCTTTGAAGACTCCTAAAGTTCCAATGATCACAGGTCTTAACATAAATATAATGTTAAATTTAGTTAAGAGAAACAGCTTTAAAATACTAACACGGAAGGCTATGCTACATATAAGGATGTTATTTGCTGGAGTCTCTATCAGAAAACATTGACAGAGGGGGTCCCCGAGTGTCTCCCTGGTAAAGCACGGGTGTGTGGTGTGCAGGGTCAGTCAAACAGTCAGGGGAGCGCAGGTTAGTGTCCTGACTATGCAAAGTCTCCGGTCTTCGCTGGGGAGTCCAGAGAGAGCATTGCATTGGCTCTGAATCTCCCGTGGGTTAGAGTGACAAAACTGGCAGGGACTGTTTCTCCTCATCTCGCTACAGCGGACCCTAACGGCCAGGTTCCAGGGGCGCTCAGGCAGACATCTGCAAGGCTGGCCTTTGTCCTGCAGTTCCAGTAAAAGAAGAAAATGGCTTAGATGTGGGATCGGAGTTGAGGGAATATAATTGGACATTCTAAAATTGGGGAGAAAATTGAGGTTAAAATAATTGCATAAATAAAAAAGAAAAAGAAAAAGAATACATTGATAGTAGGAATAACCGTTATAACTAGAAGAAACTCATTTTAGAAATCATCTTTCTTACAATTTACTTTGTTAGACATTTATTTGTAACTGATTGGGATTTGAAAGAGATGTTTCTGAAACTGAGAATGCAGTGAACACAAACGTTATGAAAAACTACCTTGCTATTCCTTGTCTATATTTTATCACTGCACAGACATGTTTACTCTCAGATTTAATTGAATTGCTTTTAAAATGTGTCCTCATTATTTTATGATGTTTGCAATCATTCTGGGTTCTGCGGCTCCACTATTGAGTTAATATCATTTTTTTTTTTCAAACACTGCCTTTACCAGGCTTTGAGGTTGTGTGGAGAATCCTAAATGTGAGGACTTAACAGCCTTCTTAATTCATTCAAATCATGTGGCAATGTGAACTTTCAACTCTGCCAACTCTTTTGAAAGGTCAGATTGTCACATGATTTGAACTGTATGAGGAGGAAGTCTGTTCAGTCCCAGGACAAGCTCAAAGCTGCTTAAAACCAGATAAGGCAACATTAGAGGACAGTGTTTATAATGTAATAATGGAGCAACAGAACCCCGAACCAATCAGAATGATTGCAAAGAGAAATGTAACAAAAACAGCTAATACAATGACATGTGAAGCTACTAATTCTTTAAAATTAGGTGTTTGTAAAATACAAATAGAAAAAACACATTTAAGAGAAAAATTGTAATTTCATTTTTTTCCACGGCATGACAGGTATTTACGAAGATTTACTTAACATAAGTTTAAAAAGGCTTCTGGACAAATGCCTCTTTGGTTGTTATTTTGGGTATGTAAGAACAAATATCAGGTAGTTTTTCAAATTCTGTTTGATCCTTCCTCGCTCCAGTCTTTCACAAACCCACTCTCTAACTGCAATAACACCCACAGAACTTCAAGACCTAAGATGGAAATTGCCAGTATTACCAGCTAGCATCGATTTTGTTGCTAAAAGGATCAGAAGAGCAAGCAAAGATATATACATTTTAACGAGCACCCTGCTGTGTTCTTTAGATAATCTTTTCTAAACAACCTCAGCCCTGATACTGTAGCACTATTTACATGCTGAAACTACAAGAAGAGGCCAAATATTAGAAATGCTTATTAAAGCAATAAAAATGGCACATTATAATTAGGGCTTCTGATTTTCTGTGTTTTCTGCCAACTTTTCTATTCTGCTTTAAAAATACAATTGATACCTGTTAAGCCATTTGTGTATCTCAATCACAACTGAGAAACGTGTTAATAATACAATTGATTTTTTTTCTATGAAACAACTAAATGGTCTTTGAAATTGTAAGTCTTACTTTTTCATTTGAAAGCAGAAGCGACTCCTCTTTGTTAATGTAAATACAGTCACACAGAATGATTGTAACAAAGTGTGTCCAGCATAAACTTTATTTTTCATTGTAGCTTTAATAAAGATTAGTCGCATATTAACATGTTGCTTTCTCGTTTGTACGTTCTGCTTGTTAATCACAAATTAAGTTAAAAGCCAATTTAGTTGTTTCACAGAAAGAAAAACCTATAAATTAAATCAATGTTACACAAATGGCTTAACAGGTATCAATTGAATTTTTAAAAGGAGAGTAGAAAAGTCAGGGTAAAGCACCGAAAACCAGAAGCCCTAATTATAATGCAGCTGAATGATGCACAGTATATACGACCTAAAACAGTTGAAAGTTAGTTATTAACAGATTATCTGAATGCCAGATTTCAACTGTAGCCATGAAATCAAAGACCTTTGAGTTCAGCATCTCTTAAAGAATGGCAAACATCCCTCATCAGTGAACAAGGGAAGATGAGGCTGCAGATCATTACCTGAATGGTGTTAATCAATACACACGACAGAACTGTAATTGTTTTAGGTACCTTGGATCTTACTAACCATACGTCTTTTGTATTGGCTTCTTTTGTAATGGGAAGTTTGAGAGCGCTCAGTAATATTTTCTCTACAGAGTTCCTAAAGAAAATAACCCCTTCCGTTTCTACTCTATGGCACTATTGTGCAGAGTCCTTAGATGACAATGTTGGCCCTGGCAACAGCTGAATAAACTGATCTGGCAACAAAAGTCTAGTTTTATGATGAGATTTTTAAACTGTGGAACAGACAAGTCTATTACTGTTTGACAGCATAGAATATGATACACATGGAGGAAACTAAGAATCTGGCAATAGACAAGATCAATCTTGCTACCCTATGGCAGTTCCATTTAAGGTTAAACAACTTCCATAGTAAATATGGTAACATTTTACATTAAGTGTCTCTAATTCCGGTGTATTTACATGGGTTAATTAGTAAATACACGTGTACTTACACATAATCATAATGTTATTATGCATTCTTACAATGTACTTAGGGCCTCATTTACGAAAGGGCACTAAATGTAGCTGTAACGGGCACATTAAGTAGTGAGCCTACGTGCACCATAAATCTAAATTTACTGTCCCATTACTAAGAGAGAATGCATTCATTTACGTGCACACTATTTTGGCTAATTTACATACCACAGCGTGCACACTACATGTATTATGAGCGATAATGTGCGCGATAATGTTCAAGACTTACCTATGCCCAAGCCCCAGCAGTCCAGGCATATCTTTTGGTCAGTGGCTTACTGTGAAAGGTGGAGGTGGCTTACACTGACCGAAAAGGAGTGATCAACAGACGCAGCCCTCCGCAGGGGACAGGCAGAGGCAACGCCAACTAAAACTGCACACAGAGGAGTTAGAAATCCTAGTGGAGGAGGCTGTTTTAAATTATAATATCTAGTTTAGTCTAGTGTTTTATTTTACCACTCTGTTATTTGTACCAATGTAATGAACTATACAATAAAATCTATGAAATTATAACATCCATTCACGTTTACTCACACTACGATTCCTTCTTTCCTCAGTGTGATCAGTCTCCTGGCTCTGATAAAGCTCTGACCTGGCTTCTTATCAGGGTCCTGACTGTGGAAACGGATTCCTTCTTTCCTCAGTTTGATCAGTCTCCTGGCTCTGATAAAGCTCTGACCTGGCTTGTTATCTCACCTTTCCACTTGTCTCTAGCAAGCGTGTTATCTGCTCATGGTCCACACAGCTTTACCTCAGGCACTCATTAGCTAAAACACAATCGCTTCAAGTTAAATTTATAGACTCAGCAGAAATAGAAGCAAATCATCTGATATTCTCTGTTTCGGCCTACAGTAATCCTTTTGCTACTTTGACATTAGACTGAACACCCCCCACTCAGTAAATCCATTGACATGTGAAATGCAGTTCTCCTTTTATTTTATAATGGTACATACTGTTAGCATGTTAGAAATATGAGCAAAGTGCTTTCCATTTGCGCTGGCTTGGCTTGTCTCCTTTGTGTTGTGATTTTGAAGGGAGTTTGAGATGGGCACTGACTGATGAAGAAAAAGTGGGAGTCAGAAGCCAAATATCCGCATATATGTTTCAAACCCGACACATAAAGAAAAGGTGCACTTAAAAATATGAAATGATCTGGAATAGATTACTAAACACAGGTAGGAAATATGAGCGTTACTGTATATTATTCAAGAAAACTGTTTTTTATTTTTTAGAAACCTTTAATAGTTTAGATCAGCATTAAAGTTAATGAAGACAGGGTGTAGTGGCAAAACAACGTACTGGAGCTGTCAAAAACAGTCAATAATGGTACATTGTAAACAGTTAAACTTTTTAAAATTCCAACAAGTTAAAATGCATACACTAACTAATGTTTACTAATACCTGAATAATTAAACTATTTAAACTGACTCAGGTGGCACAGTTAAATCAGTTACTTCAGCTGTAATAGTAATAATACAATTCCCAACTTCTCCCCTGTGTAAACTAGAAATGCCTTCATAGGAGCGTATCCAGAAAATATAGCTTTTATTTTAACATAACATGAATAATGGGTCAATAGGAGTGATAGGCTACCGTATAGATATGAAGGTAAACTTCTTCATATTGCTGGATAAAAATGTTTTACATTGTTTTTTACAGCCTGGGCATTTCTACTGTATGTACGTGTGGCAGCAAATAATGTGTGTGGGAATGTAAGATTGGCAGGGATGGGGTTAAATCTGTCCCTGCCAGCAATTACAGGTGTGGCCATTCCTCAAATAGGTAATTGAGTGACAGGGGCATCAGGCACAATAAAAGCGGATCGAACTTCATCAAAAACACAAGCCAAGTCAGTAGAAATCGCTTTTACAGCTGTGCCTATTTGCTTTGTGCTGGGCAAGGTAGCCCCAATGGTTCCTTGAAACTTGGCTTGTGTTTTTGATATCTCCACTTTAAATGGCTGGGCACTTTTGATAAATTGGCATTTTTTCACATTTCCAATGTGTTTTTGTTTCAGATATCACTTCTTGTTTCACTTATAACACACACACAAATTACAGGAATAGCAAAGTTGTTCAACCTGTATTGAGGCAATGCATTGCCGTTTGGATAGGGTAAATGTAAATAGAAGTCTAGTCTGTTGAAAGGGTTAAGGTGTGAATCTGTGTAGCATAGCGGTTATGTAGTTGACACGCTATTTTTAATAATACAAATACAAATAAATGAAAACAAACACCTACCTCTACTCGAGCAATAACTAAAGATAAACAGGAACCTAAACTATAAAACAGGACAGCTGTGCTGTTTACCTGTTAAACAAAACAAACAAAAACACACAGTTTTTTCACAAACCAAAAGGTTTTACACTACCTTTCTTTTCACTACGGCTGTACACACACACTCACAGTCGGGCTTATCCACACAGCAGCCCTGAAGAGACTGGCTGCTTTTCTTAAATACCCTGCACCTGGCTCTAATTTACAATGCTCGCCAGGTGCAGGGGATAATAAATAATAAAACAATTAACAAATATAATTAAACAATACTAACAATAATACAAATAACTAAACAAATACACGTTTCTGGCATGGAGGATTTTAACCCCCTGCATGCCTTATCTATATATTATTGTAAACCGGGCTCACTCTCCGCGGTTTGTTTGCCCCTTTCAAAGATAGACACAGACACAGAACTTGAATATTGTTTTGATACACAAAATAAACGAAAATATATATATACAGGTAGTGGACACAAAAATGGAAACACCTGGGTAAATGAGGGACACCAAGTATATTGAAAGCAAGGGCTTCCACACATGTGTAGCTCATGCGTTAATTAAGCAAATAACATCCCAGCATGCTTAGGGTCATGTATAAAAATGCTGGACAGGCCTGGTTGTCTATAATTATGGCTAGCATGACTGCAAGAGGAGACCTCAGTGACTTTGAAAGATGGGGGATTGTTGGGGTGCATTTGGCAGGAGCTTCAGTGACTAAGACAGCTCAACTTGCTGATGTTTCAAGAGCAACGGTGTCTAAGGTGATGTCGGCATGGAACTCCGAGGGAAAGACATCATCAGCCAAGGACAACAGTGGGTGGAAGTGCACACTCCAGGATCGTGATATCCATGCATTAATTCGAAGTGCAAGGCAAAACAGGCGAGCAACTGCAGATCAATTGATTGCAAATTCCAACCTGGGGCACGAGCAGCCATTATCATCAAAAAACTCCACAGAGCGGGATACCGTAGTGACCCAAAGCCCTATTAAGTGACTTTACATTGCTGTTTCCATTTTTTTGTCCACTACCTGTATATATATTGATGTACAATGAAAATGCAACAGTCTAAGTTTTACATCAACAACTCATTGGGCACATACATAATGTTATTTATATTTTAAATAGTGAGCAGATAGGTTTGTTGATTGTTTGAGTAGTATTCTTCCTTGGGATAACAAAATACTGAGCTCAAGTCCTGTGATTTCATAAAAATGCCAGGTGCTCAGTGTTTGTTATTTGAGTTGATTAAGAATCTGTATAAATAGCCATTTGAAAATTAACTTAACGTAAGAACAGTGAAAGATACGATCATGTCCTGCTTGATTAATGATTTGCCGTATTTTCTCTTCGGCGGTGGCAACATCTAAGAAGTATTTCCCATATATTATGTCTGTGCGGTCGCAAGGTTTGAACAAAGGTCCAGTTTAAAGTCAATTTTAAAACCAGCTCAAAATATGCCTCAACGTTTTAATGTGTGGTCAGATAGGCAGGCTCAACAAACCTTGAGATCAATACTTTTTGAGATGCAGAGTGGCTAAAAAACAGCTGTTTTTCTTTCTTTTTTTTTTTTTTTTAGAAATTAAGACACTTTTTTGTGGGGGGGGGGGGGGGGGGGGGTCCTAGTTTTACAGAAATCGAACTGCAACGATAACGGTCTGACGTCACTGCTGCCTGACGTCGTTGCTAGGCAGAGTGACTTGCGACCGTTCCATTGCACTGAATAAGGAGACATGGAATATATAGTTCAGCAAACACGGGTCACATCTGTGTTTCTGTCTGGATTAAAATTGGTAAGCAGCAACAATGTTTTTTGTGTTTGTGCCTTCAACACTGGGGAAGTTAATAATCATTTTTTTAATTTAGGATAAAATACGATTTTCATTTTTCCCGTCACCAATGATACCGTTCATCACCACAAACAAATCTGTGTTGCTGTTGGTACTAAAACCGTTAACGTCTCTGTGCTTATAAATCATAAAACGTGAACATGAAAGTGCCCCTGTGTAGTGTTACTTATTATACAATTAAGATTAAATGAAACTGGTAGAGATGTGACCTCTAGCATGTTTTTAGTACAGCAATTGGGAGCAACGACACTGTACGTACTGAGGTCCACATTTAGCGAAGTTTAACAATAACAAAATGTTGGTTGACAACAAGACAAATGATAACATGCTGCTGTTTACAGTTTTTAAAAGAATATTCCAAAATGAAAATGATTTTGTAAAGACATGCTTGTATTTTATGTTTCTTCCTACCAAAAATGACTTACTTGGAATATTACCATTGCTGAGTTAGAAAAACAAACATACTGCTCCGTATCGCCAGATTTATATAGCGCCATTTTAAAATTCAGACATGGAATTAATTATCCCCTATATTGCTTATTAGTTTATTAAAATGATAGGATATTGCACTTCTAGACATTGTGTGCATGTGTTATTTGTGTATTATTTATTATATTTGTATATTATTTGTATATTAATATCTGTATTATATTTGCTGTATTATAGCATTCTGCATAGCACCAGATTTATATATAGTGCCATTTTAAAATTCAAACATGGAATTAATTATCCCCCATATTGTTTATTAAAATGATATGATATTGCAATTAATACAGCACTTACCAATTTCAAGCATGGCAGAGTTGTAATTGATAGGAAAACATTTTAAACTCTGGCAATTGTGTTCCACAAAGAAAACCATCAGCCATGGTCACTATGTTGCCTGGGTGCAAAAAGATGGGCAATAGTTTCAATGTAATGATACGCAATGCACACAATGCATCAGACTGCCTAAAAACCTGCATGATTCTTACATGATCTTTCTAAAGAGAGTTGACAAAGCCATACAACATGAATAACTGCCCTCAGCACTAATGTTCAAATTTGTCCCCACCTCTCCAGCCTCAGGGGCAGCCGTTGCTGTCCCCACCTCTTCAGCCTCACATTTGATTTAGATTCAATAAATCTGGCTTAAAAAAAAAATACATACTTGGTGCATGTCTCTTTCTTCTGTGCTATTTAGTGTCTCAAGTTGTGTTTTCACCACTAAATTATGTGGCAGATGTGGTTGTTTGATTTTCCAGGATGCCTTCTGCAAAACAATGGAAATTCAATGGCAAAAACTTTGTTAAAGTAACGTTAAGGTTTGGTTGCAAGTTAAGGTAGCCACCCAACCTTAACTCTGCACCCTTATGTCTATGTTTCCCGTCACACTTGTCATCACATATGACATCATCTATGACATCGGCAATGACATCACTAAGCACATGACAAATTCTCCCCAAAGATGGCTATACGGACATAACACTGGGAAATCATAGTCCTTGTGATTGGTAAGCATAGAGCAAGACTGGCGATTGGATGAGTGGTTAGGAAGGGGAGTATAAAAGGGGAGGCTGGGGAACCAGGAAGGAGAGGGTCTTTCTTTACTGGAAGTGCGAGACAGGGCATTGCGAGTTGTTGGGGAACAGTGTTGTGTTGGAATTACTTTCGGACAGAAGAAGGAATCAGAAGGGATTGAAGGAATACTAACTGGAGCTTTTGACCACAGATTGCTTTGGACATCGGGACTTTACTGGAGCTCAGGTAATGTAGCCAATTTGAATTTTGTTTTTTGTTTTTTTGTATCGGGACTGTTATTTTTTTCTTTTTTTTCCACTTATGTTGGCTATGGTACGTCACTCTATTTTTTAACTACGCCTCATGTTGGCTCCGTACTAATAATAGATCAGTAAGAAGGAAGAACTGACTCATGATTACAGTGTTTTGGTTTTAACGCAGATTATTTATTTTATTAAACTGTGCTCTCCCTTGGCTTACATTCCGGCTTGTGCTGGGGTGAGCCTGTGTACTTTTTCTAGTTCTGCTGCAGTGTTTTTTTTCTTTCACTTTGCACTTGAGTCAGGCGGGTCTGCCTGAGGGGGATGCTACCTGGAAGGAGAGGAAGAGAGGCAGTGATACAGCTATTGTTGGAAGGCTGAACGTTTCCGAGTTACTTGCCTGGGCGCGCAGTAAATCCATTCCTTAAGCAGAGGCTGCTCGGGCCCCGGAGGAGGCCAGTTTGGGAGTGCTGGCCAAAACCTGGAAAGATCACGAAAGGGAGTAGAGTTTCTTTTTATTCTTTTGAAAGTCTGTTTTTGGTTAGTTAGCTAAAAAAAGAGAAATTTACAAATACTTACCCTCCATTGAGTTGTTCCATGTGCATTGTTTCAAGGCACTGCTGGGGTAGCCGATGTTGGAAGTACTTACTGGTTACAGTATCCAGGGGGCAGCGGCGGACTCCTCTAGGCTACGAGAGAGAGATGGAGACATGCAGGGGTCAAAGACAGGCCAAAGGGAAGTAAAACTGTAATAGAGCGATTGTGATTTACTTACCTGTACTCCTTGTCCCTGAAAGCCGGTCTGTGTCCTTTCCCAGGTTTCCTGGGATCTCCCCTCCATGTTTGACGTGGAGGAGACATCGCCTGACGGGTCCAGCGCCTCCTGGAGGACGTCTATCTGGGCGGTGGCGACTGTAGACAATCCATCTTTTCTTTTTCTTTTGCAGCCTTTTTGGCAGCTAACTGTGGACTGTATTTTTCTTATTGAACTTTTTTTTTTTTTTTTTTTTTAGCTATAGAATACTTTTTGTGTGTGCTTTTACCCACGGGAGGGGAACTCCTTTGTTCATTTTTAGTGTTTTTATTGTGTGGGAGTATTCCTTGTGTGTGTGCTTTTAAAAAGAAAATCATTTTTACCCTGTGGATAATTAATAAAGTTTGTTTTATTAATTTTAAACCGTCCAATGTGTATGTTTAGGGACCCCTGGGGATCAAGGATTACCTGTGCAGGGCTATTAATAGTTATATTTGGCCACAAAGGTCCTTGCCCTTTTAAAACACAAGGTGGCGTAGCCGGCATTACAATTGCAAGTATTTTGTTATAATTAACTGTTTGGTTACTGCTATCATCCTACCCGTGACACTGCAGATTTTTTTGCGTAGTCGAAAGGATAACCATCCTGGGGTTCGTATGTCTGTGCAGGAGTGGGAACGCAGTGTTTGGAGCGTGGAACGATGAGTGAGACAGACTGAAACAGATCAGCCTGTTTGGTAGTTGATTGGAGTTTAAGAAGTGTACAGGCTATATTCTGATGCTAGTTTTTCTCTCGCTCTCTCTGTGTGTTCCCTCCCCTGCATGGACATTGTGTGTGTGTGGTGTGGGTATTTGTATTTTTATACTGTGGTATTGTTTTTACTATGACAGTTTTACTGTGTCTTTTGAATGTGTATCTCCACTTTATTTGCTGGGTAGCATCTTTGTTGCATTTGCACTTTAATACATGACCTCATTAATGTGAACCTTGTTTAACTGCTTGAAATCTTGCTGCCTATTAATAGGTGAATGGAATTATTATCTTATTATATCAGTACCGTTTTACAGCATGTGTTGCTATTGGAAGTTTACAATAAACAAACATCTGCTAAAATGTATCTGTGATTTTCTTGGCGAGCTTGTTCCTACATTTTTAGATCTGTTATCTGAATAAAAAGAACCTGAAGGATCTTCTGTAATTTGTTCTGTGCCTTATCGCACTGAACTGGCGTAGTCGCTCTACATCTTATGATATTTTGGAATTAAAGGCAGGTGTGTGCTGCTTGTGCTGTGCCTGTGCGCTCCCGTGTTGCCAGGGAGGTGTTACGTTAACATACATGTAGGGTATTGCACATCCCATTTGTTTTCAGGTACTCCTTTCCAAAAATCTAATACTCATCTCAACATGAATTACACATTTCTGAGTACAAGGAATTTTGTTGTTCGTCACACATTGACAGCAAACATTGTGGGAATGCTAATGCAGTTAGTGAACATGTTACCAATCACAAGGGCTATGATTTCCCAGTGTTATGTCCGTATGGCCAGTCTTCAGGGAGAATTTGTCATATGCTTAGTGATGTCATTGTCGATGTCATCGATGATATCATATGTGATGGGAAACATACACATAAGGGTGCAGAGTTAAGGTTGCGTGGCTACCTTACCTTGCAATTTCCTAACCTGTTGGACTTTTGCAACCAAACCTTAACGTTACTTTAACAAACTTTTTGTCATTGAATATACAGGCTAACTTCACTATAACGAACCCCCATGGGACCTGGAGAAATGTTTGTTATGTCAGGGTGTTCACTATAATAGGGTTTGGCATTTTTCTGTATCAGAATAATGACAAAATGGCAAATTTGAATTGAACATCAATATATTGTACTTCTATGAAGATTCCTTCCCATTGATCAACATTTAAACGGTATTGTGACAAGGTACTCGTGCCACATGTGTGGGTAACCGCATTGCAAGACAGAGAGACATGGGAGTTAGAGTTCAAATGCCAGAACAGGCGCGCAGGATTTATTAAACACAAAACAGAAAGTAAACAAACAGGCCATGTGACGCTACCAACGATGGTAATGCACAGAGGACACATAAAAAACTGTACAAAAGGCAAAATAAAACACAGTACATAAACTACAAGAAAAAGGTGTCACATAGGACGAGCGCTAGCTTTACTGAACGAGGCGTCCCAGTCCAGGAACCTGCTACACTATGTAACCCTCACTATACATTACTTGGGATCAATATCCCCTAAAATAACCTACTTATGAGCCGGTATTCTTACGACGACTCCTGCTGCTTCATACGGCCTTGGCTGGGATTGCCTTCACAAGTACCGTGTTGCAGTTTCAGGGTTGCTTAGCTTTCCGTTCCTGCAGAGCGGACGCTCTCCTCCTGAGTAAACGCAGTGCTCCTCTGTGTAGCATTGCGGTGCAGTCACCCAGAACGATCCCCACTGGATGTTTTTATGCTGACAGACACTCATTCGAGACCCGCCCACCTGCTGATTGAGGACCGGCACACCCAATCACTCGCTGCCCTTCCTCTCAACCAAACCTAGCAGGCAGTCTCAATCGAGCGCCTGTCTGTAAACAATCATTTGATCAAACATAACAACTCCAAAAAGCACACAAAACAAACCCTTTTCCACATATAAATTACACCAACACTAATGTCCCCCTGTGCAGGGCAATCACCCTGCTACAGGTATGTTTAAAAGAAAACAGGAAAGAAATGAAAAAGGAAAAAATTTACACTTACATGCTAGATTTACATTTACACTTAGATTGCTCCTCACGTCCGTTGCCTGGTTGCAGTTTGTGTGAAGATGACGGACAGGCAACGATTGCATTTGTCATGCATGATTCTTACTACAATAGGTCATCTTTGAATTAGCGTTATCTTTGAATTAGTCAACCATGGTCTTTGTTTTCACTGAGAGAATAACAAACTTGACACTGGAGAAAGTTCATTGTCAGTCAGTACTGAGATTGTTGTATCCGGGTCGATCCTGTACGTGATTGTTCTAATAGGGCTAATTTGCATTGAAAAAATAGGTTCTTGCTGTTGGGATCATTAAAAACTGGTGTTTGTTATAAGAAGGGTTTGTTATAGTGAAGTTAGCCTGTACATATTTAGAAAATGGCGCATGGCTATGACATCATAGACCAACTTACTTAACTGACCTATTAATATTACTACACCTTAATAGTAATTAATTATTTAAACAGTGTTTCTGTAGGTAAAAATGTCAACATACAACTGAAACAGCATTTAAATCGACCAACAAACAATGTTTTTTCATGTCTTAATTACAGAAAAAATGGTAAATATACTGTGGTATTTAGAGAACAGAACAAAGACAACTCTGAGGTAAGCAGTAACAGTAACACTTTCAAAAGCCATCTGAGAAATCACCACGCAAGTCTCACTCAGCATGTAATAGATATGCAGCATTGGCATCTACTTATTAAACTAAATATCGCCTTATAAAACTGACTAGTGAGTATGCAATGTTTAAATTAGACACAACAGATACATCTCATACTACACTCCGATTTCAGAAACATATTTAAAACAAAATTAAAATCTCTCCAGCTCTCTGCTGACACAACCGTTGGGCTTTTAAACAAGGTCGGGTTCAGCATAGAATTCTATTGTGCTTGCCGCGTAGGGGAAGGACTGCAGCACTGCGCAAACTGACATGGAAGTTTTTTAGTCCACATATCAGCTAATGCTGGTTTACAATCTAAGGAAATGATGCTGGTTACCAGCCATCGATGTGAAAACAGCCTCTGAAATTATTGGTCAGCTTCTCTTGAACACTGCAAAACCTGAATAAGATAATTTCCTACACACACACACACACACACACACACACATAAAAAAAACACTGGGAAGCTCCTCCCACGATGTCAAGTGCCAGTGCAGTGTTTAGCTGTTCCGTGAATCCTTCCTCAGATGTGGGAAATCAGTCTGCTTTCAATTCCCAAAGTCCATTTTATCTCGGAAATGTTACTGTAAATCGGAATGTTCAATGTAATGTTTATGGCAAATAAAAAAGTACAAAATATATGTATTCAGGGACTATTTTTTTCAGTGGAAGGATACATAATATATTTCTAATTTTTCCTTAAAAAAGCTAGTTTGTGTAATTATTTTCAAAACAAAATGTAGCCATTTTATAAGTGAAATAACCCACTTCAGGGTGTGCGGTAAGACAATTCTTACCACACTTCCTGGGTGGTTGAAGGCACATGCCTCACAACGCACCCAGGGCGTGCGGTATGAATTGTCTTACTGCACACCCTGTCGCGGGTTATTTCTTACTTTCTTCTAGGGTTTCTGTAACGTCATAAATTATGAGAACGAAGGTCGAGTAATTTATAAACTACTTTGAAAGTTCAAGTATATTTTCCTCTAGACAAATTATCACTTTTTGATGTCACTACTGTGGTATTATGCCTTTTTTTTTAGAATGGCTCAGGATGCAAATATAGCCTTCATCCATGTATTTTATATATATGTATATAAATATATATATATATACACACACACACACAGTTGTAGTCAAAAGTTTACATACCCCAATGGAAATGTATAATTTCTAGAAATGTCTCGGAAAAAAAAAAAAAATAGGAAAAATCTTTTGTGGCATAAGTTTTGCTTTTGTGGATGAAGAAAATTATTTATTTCAACAATTTATTTAGCAAAACTCCAAAAATGCTAATACAAGGTGCTAGAAATTTCAATATGATAATGCAGAACTTAATTCTAGAAAAGACTAGAAAATGCTGGATTGTAGGTGAACATTAGAGAGTATAAAAGGGTTAGGCATAGGATGATTGCTGTCATTACCAATAAATCAATAGGGGAAAAAGTAAAGAGCTATCTGAAGACCTTAGGCAGAACATTATTTATTGTCATAAAGCTGGAGAAGGATACAAGAAGATTTCCAAGCATTTGAGTATCCCAATTTCAACTATTGTTTCTATTATCAAGAAGTACAAGACTCATGGTACTGTCACAACGCTCCCTCGGTCTGGAAGAAAGAAGGTTGTTTCACCCAGAACAAATAGAAGGAAGGTCAATAACAATCCGAGATTGTCTGCCAAAGATATTCAAAGTGAATTGGCTGGAAGTGGGACTGGGGTTTCCATTTCAATCATAGGTCGAGTATTGCATGGTGAAGGTCTCAATGGTTACAGGCCAGGGAAAAAGCCATTCTTAGGTAAATGTCAATTGCTTAAAGCTTGCAAAACTGCATTTGAATGATGGATATGAGTTCTGGTCAAAGGTTTTGTGGAGTGATGAAACAAAAATTATTGAAGCTATTTGTTCATGCTGATAGTCGTTACGTTTGTCTGGTGAGGCGTACAAAGAAAAGAACACCATACCTACTGTCAAGCATGGAGGCGGTAATATCCGTCTATGGGGCTGTTTTTCCTCTAATGGCACAGGAAATGTATTTCCAATACATGTTAAATGGATTCCATAGCATACCAAAAGATATTGGCCAATCATCTGAAACCATCTGCTACAAAACTTGGTTTAAAGCGCAACTAGTACTTTGCTTGAACAAGAGTTATTGTATTTCTTGCTCTTATTGTATTACTTGTATTGTAACACTTGAAATGTATTTGCTTACGATTGTAAGTCGCCCTGGATAAGGGCGTCTGCTAAGAAATAAATAATAATAATAATAAATAATAATAATAACTAGACATTCCAACACAACAACGATCCAAAGCACAAATCAAAAAATATGTCATAATGGTTAAAAAAGAATAAAATCAAGGTTCTGGAATGGCCTAGTCAAAGTCCCGATCTAAATCTGATTGAGAATCATGCCAAAAGCTCACTGACAAATATCCTAATCATTTAAAAGAGGTTAGTATTGCTAAAGGTGCCTCAATTAACTATTAATTTCATTTTCCTTGTCATGGTATGAATACTTTTGAATTAGTATTTTTTGATTTTTGCAAAAACATTGCTGAAACAAATAATTGTAGTTACATCTTATAACTTTTTTTTTCCTCATCCACAAAAGCAAAAATTTTGCTACAAAAGATTTTTCCTATAATTACTTGTTTCTGAGAAATTTCTAGAAATTATAAATTTCCTTTGGGGTATGTAAACTTTTGACCACAACTTGTATATATACTGCAAAAGTATGTCCAGACGTGCTCAAATTTGTTGGTACCCCTCCACAAAAAACAAAGAATGCACAATTTTCTCTGAAATAACTTGAAACTGACAAAAGTAATTGGCATCCACCATTGTTTATTCCAGATTTAATAGAAATCAGACTTTGCTTTTGATTTTTTATTCAACATAATATTGTAAATAATAAAACAAATGAAAATGGCATGGACAAAAATGATGGGACCGCTAACCTAATATTTTGTTGCACAACCTTTAGAGGCAATCACTGCAATCAAACATTTTCTGTAGCTCTCAATGAGACTTCTGCACCTGTTAACAGGCAGTTTGGCCCACTCTTCCTGAGCAAACTGCTCCAGCTGTCTCAGGTTTGATGGATGCCTTCTCCAGACTGCAAGTTTCAGCTCTTTCCATAGATGTTCGATAGGATTCAGATCAGGACTCATAGAAGGCCACTTCAGAATAGTCCAATGTTTTGTTCTTATCCATTCTTGGGTGCTTTTAGCTGTGTGTTTTGGGTCATTATCCTGTTGGAGGACCCATGACCTGCGACTGAGACAGAGCTTTCTGACACTGGGCAGTACGTTTCGCTCCAGAATGCCTTGATGGTCTTGAGATTTCATTGTGCCCTGCACAGATTCAAGGCACCCTGTGCCAGGCGCAGCAAAGCAGCCCCAAAACATAACCGAGCCTCCTCCATGTTTCACTGTAGGTATGGTGTTCTTTTCTTTGAAAGCTTCATTTTTTCGTCTGTGAACATAGAGCTGTTTTGACTTGCCAAAAAGCTCCAGTTTTGACTCATCTGTCCAAAGGACATTCTCCCAGAAGGATTGTGGCTTGTCAATATGCATTTTAGCAAATTCCAGTCTGGCTTTTTTATGCTTTCTGTCAAAAGTGGAGTCCTCCTGGGTCTTCTTCCATGGAGCCTACTTTTGCTCAAAAAGCAACGGATGGTGCGATCAGAAACTGATATACCTTCACCTTGGAGTTCAGCTTGTATCTCTTTGGCAGTTATCCTTGGTTCTTTTTCTACCATTCGCACTATCCTTCTGTTCAATCTGGGGTCGATTTTCCTCTTGCGGACGTGCCCAGGGAGGTTGGCTACAGTTCCATGGAACTTAAACTTCTTAATAATATTTGCAACTGTTGTCACAGGAACATCAAGCTGCTTGGAGATGGTCTTGTAGCCTTTACCTTTACCATGCTTGTCTATTATTTTCTTTCTGATCTCCTCAGACAACTCTCTCCTTTGCTTTCTCTGGTCCATGTTCAGTGTGGTGCACACAATGATACCACACAGCACAGTGACTACTTTTCTCCATTTAAATAGGCTGAATGACTGATTACAAGATTGGAAACATGTGTGATACTAATTAAAGAAACGAATTAGTTTGAAATATCACTATAATCCAATTCTTTATTATCTTTTCTAAGGGGTACCAACAAATGTGTCCAGGCCATTTTAGGATATCTTTGTAGAATAAGCAATAATTCATCTCTTTTCACAGCTTCTTTGCTTTATTCTATTACATACCAAAGGCATGCAAGTATACATGATAAAATAGCTTTTAATTTCATCACTTTTCAGGAGGAATGAAGCATTATTTCAATGAGCTGTAAGGGTACCAACAAATTTGAGCACGTCTGTATGTTCAAGTGCCATTCATATCAACTAAATTTTTTCACATAGAAAATGTGTTTGTTACACATAAATAAAATACATTTAAATTAATGTTTACACTATAAACCCTGTGTGGGAATCGAACCCAAGACATGCTTCTAATGCAGACGCCCTAGCTTTCACGCCACAAAGTTTGTACTTCCATTTCATAACATTTGCAAGTAGTATAGCAGTAACGGTACAGTTTTTAACAAGTAATGAGATGAACAAATCCCACCTCTGCCACTGACTGACTCACTGTGTGACCCCGAGCAAGTCACTTAACCTCCTTGTGCTCCATCTTGTGGATATAATGCACAGTTCACAGCCTACCTCTGTAAAGCGCTTTGTGATGGTGGTCCACTATGAAAGGGGCTATATTTTAAAATAACAATAAAACCCGGACATATTTCTCAGTCAACCTGTTTATCAAAACTGCAACATACTGTAATGCAGTTTAACACAAGTAAGCGGGTTGGTGATTCCCAGTCCTTACATAAAATATGTCTTTACCGTCATAATTTATAACATATTTAAAAGTACAATAATTGCAAAAGCATCCATCTACCTGTAATTTTCTGTCACTTGAAAACTGAACAGAAATCATTATGCACATACCTTACATATTGTTAATGCTGTGCTCCTTTTTGGACAGCACAGTCCTTTTAGTACCGTCTCCTTGGCTTAGCTTAACCATTTAGCTGGCACTTGCTGAAGCTGATTTTACAAGAAATATACAGATTTCAGTTACTGACGCTTCGTAGAACAAAAGTTTATTTTAGTTACTGACGCTTCGTAGAACAAAAGTTTATTTTTTTTAACCCCGTACAAAGTTATGATGCTCTTATACCAAATATGTCATATATATATATATATATATATATATATATATATATATATATATATATATATATATATATATTGTTTTAATTATGAGTCTATTTAACAAAATATGTTAAACGTTTATATATGAACAACACAGAAATACTGTATATAATTCATATTAGTATTGTATTTTGTAACAAACCATTGAAAATGTATTTTTTCTTAATAACATCATTTTCTTAAAAGGAAAAAAGAATCTTGGTCAAATCACGTCAGTGTGTTCGCTCACCGGTGGTGCACAGTAGGGGTCACAAATTCCAAGTATCTGGCACATCATAAATGATATCTTTCTAATTCCTGTGACTGAAAGTACAAGAATACTCTGTTGCTGCAAAATACCAACAGTATGTAGCCTGCTGGGGTCACGTGACTGCAACCCCTCACTTGGATTGTTTACATCATGTGGATATGTTTGTTGTCTTCAGCATAATTCAAATGCTGGGGACAAAGTAGGATGTACAGATCAGTACTAAGCAGTACATTGTTCTAATAAGATAATGGAAATTGTTTAAGCAACCAATGTATGTCAAAGAAAATATTATAGGAAAGTTGGTGTTTCTTATGCATTTCACTTAAAAACTGGACAGCAGGGCGTGCAGGGTTGTTAATTCCTGCCACACGGACACAGATGCCAATTCCTGGATTGACCGGTCAAACCCAGACAGGTGGCAGCCCTAACTCAGGGAGATGGTGCTGAATTCTCAAATGCTCTGCAACCCCCGTAAACAACAACACACATTCTCCCCAATCACTAACGGCGTGACCCGTCCCGTTCCCCTTACAATACATGTAACCTAAAAGACAGACGAGACAAACTGAACAGACACAGGAGGCTGTGTGGTCCAGTGGTTAAAGAAAAGGGCTTGTAACCAAGAGATCCCCGGTTCAAATCCCACCTCAACCACTGACTCATTGTGTGACCCAGAGCAAGTCACTTAACCTCCTTGTGCTCTGTCTTTCGGGTGAGATGTAATTGTAAGTGACTCTGCAGCTGATACATAGTTCACACACCCTAGTCTCTGTAAGTCACCTTGGATAAAGGCGTCTGCTAAATAAACAAATAATAATAATAACAACAAGTCCTGCAACAAAGCAATTGTCTGGGTCGTTACAATATATTTTTTAATTTGAAAGTAAAAATATATGAAAGCATGATGACCTTTATGTACAAAAATCTTCACTAATATACAATTGAACAAGAACTGTTGAATATTTATTTTCGTTTCATACAGTATTAAATGGCAGTGTTTATATGATAGTGAAAAGTAAATAAAATAATATCAAGATAAAGTAATAAAGAAAAACATATCTATGTATTAATTTATGTACTTATTTCAATATTTATATAAATGTATTTATTTATTTATGTTTCACTTTTACCACATATATAGGCTATCATTCAGCATGCTAATTCTCAGAAATTAATGTTCCTTTTTGTCCAGTGAGGACCACAAATAGCATTACTCTCATTAAACAGTATCGAGAGAGGAAACCGTACTTCCTTGCGCCAATAGGGACCACAATGAGCATTACACTGACAGGAAACCAAACATTTTCAATGCTCAAGATCAGAATCTCAGAATGAGGATGATGATGATGATGATGATGATGATGATGATGATGAATGATGACTTGAAAAATCTCCAAAACATAAGTCCCGAGAATTCTCAGCTCTCGCTGATAACTTGGCGCAAGGAACTACCATTCCTTTCAATAATGATCTCACCATAAGACATAGTTAACTTTGGACCGGAGAGCTTGGATAGTATGATAATTGTCTCAGAACTGTGACCCTCTTTAGTTCAATGGGATGAGAAACAACCCATTCCACATGCTTGTTTTTTTTTTTTTTTTTACCTCTTATAGAAACATTTGGTGTTTGTGGCTGCTTTCCCAGTGAGTACTGAAGCTGTGACCATTCACAGAAGGAATGGGAGTGGGACTGCTTGTAATGTTCTGGTAAACAAGGTCAAATACAGAATACATTTTTTGAAAACTGAACAGCACTTCAGCATTTTGCCAGTTCCATGCATCTGTAGCTGCAGACAATACAGGAAGAGAGGACCTAGGAACTCCACTGTTTGGTAACAACTGGCTTCTTCCTTGATAAATACAGTTGATGCTGATTCTGGTATCCAAATGCAGTTTTATGCACTGCTGTGGCAAAGTGGTTAGCAGTGTGCAGGTGCAGGTGATCAATGAACAGACAGACAATTATAATCCAGGTGCAATGTTGTTTAATGGTTTTTAAATCGAATGGCCTGCTGGCAAACAGCAGTAAACAATAAACAATGTCAATGAGAAGCAATAGAGTGGCATGTATTGCTTATTTATAATCCGTGGGTTGGCCCCAAAATAATAACAGTCCCATTTTATTTCACACACACACATACACAACACATACATAACACATACACAAATGCAAACACCCGTCCACAGTGCGTGCTCTAGTGCTCGTAGTGAAAATACAGTTCAGTGGTGATACAAAGTGCAGTGTTGTCCAGGTTTGTGCTGGCCTTTAGCAACAGCTCCTGGATCGTGTTTAACCGTCTAAATAATAACAAACAAGTATAATTTAGCAACGACAATAAACAAACACTCACGGTATCCCAAAACAGTTGTCTTTGCTTCAATATAATTGTCAGAGAGCAGGCAACAAGAGTTTCCATTTGATCTCTTTGTTGTAATCTGGCTCATCAGATGTTGGAAGTATACTGTAGGTAACGAGCTGGTGGTTATAGAGGTTGGTTCTTTTTAACCACATTGTAGAAATGATGTTACTTGCACAGTAGGCGAGCTCTGTCTGTGTTGTTCCTGAAACTGGAAATATAACACAAACAGGAGTTTTGAAACTCTCCTGAAATCTTCATATATATATATATATATATATATATATATATATATATATATATATATATATATATATATATATATATATATATATATTATGTATTTGGTTGTAAAAAATACCCTGGTGTGACAGTTTGTATCAACTCCACACAGATACCAAAGATACCCGCTTTATATAAACTGTTAAAGAATTGTATGTTTTACTTCTTTATCTATAGTTCTATATTAGTGTAGTTTATCATAGATTAAAAATCTCTTTAAAATCACTTGTTAATTAGCTGTGTGCAAACGTAAGTTATGCTATGCTTTGTTGAAAGCCTGATTGGTCAGGTATTTCAGTTGATTAATTGATAATTGACCTGTATTTCAGTATTTAAGCCCACCTGGGGGGTTGCAGAGTGGATTGCTTGGTTACATGGCATGTTGGAAAAAAAGCAAAAGCTTGTTGTCTTAGTTTTAGGCAATTTGTTTGTTTGAAAAATATTTTGTTGATGATTAAGATATAATGACTGGCAATTAAACGCATTTAAAGTGGTTGTAGCAAAATCATACCTGCTGTGCTCTTCACTTCATTATATAGGTCTCAAATGTGCAGTTTTGAAAGAATCACATAACAAACATACGTTTGCATCTTAAAACATAACACATGGTACTACATTAGAAGAATTGATTCTGCTTATTAGATAATCTGTGATGAAAAAATCACCAGCTTTCAAGCCTCACAGGTTTCTGCAGGTATGTTGAAATTTAAAGAAACAGGTGTTATTGTTTACATTTGCATATCAGAAGAAATGATAGATATGAAATTCCCTTTTAATGCTGTAAACTTAAGGTCCTCTAAACTTAAGCACAGTATATCTGTGCATGGCAATACATTTTCTCAGTGATTGTCCAGTCTCTCCAATATAAAGACTAGCACAGCAAATCATGTCATTTTGAGACTTTCCGCTAATAATGTGTTACTAATACAGACCCGTGAGGTTACCGGTTCACATCCAGCCCTTGCGCCTTTCTATTCAATTCACTGGGCTGAGATACCAAGCCCCCTATATGAAACAATCCTGACCCCTGTGGTTAAAACAAGTCATTTCAATGTCTGTGTTCTTAACATTATAAGAGATAAAATACTGTTAATATCTGATAGAATACTGTGTATTAGTGGAGGGAGGATGTCTGCAGAACAGAGGCTCTGCTCATGGGTGCACACGTGTGTGGGTATGGAAATTGTGTTTAATTGCGTTTAATTGTTTTATTATTTAAGTGACAAATTGCTTGAATGGCAAAGTGTGGAATGGTGGTGATTGGATATTTGATTGTCAGTTACCCCTGGCCACATGGTATAAAAGAGAACAAAGGACTGTCTGTGGGAGTTGGTGTGTAGGTGAGTGTAACATGTGAATATGTATACTGTGTTGGGAAGTTTGTAGTGAAGGCGAATGGCCAGCCTACAGTCGTTTTTGTTATTTTTTTTAAACCTTTTATTTTGGCCACTGCGCCTGTTTGTTCGTTGCTGTGTTTTGTTTGTTTAATTAAAAGGGCGCAATAGCGCTGAAACTGCAGCTTCTGTCTCTTGGTCTGCTTCCTGATGGTAACACACCTTGCCAGTGATGTTATCCTTTCACACTTGGTGTCAGAAGTGGGACAGCACCCCTAGAGACTCTGCAGGTTTAAAAAAAAAAAAAAATGGACAGAACAAAAGCCTGGAAGGGGCTCCATGGTGCCAAGCTTGTGTGGATCTTGGACACTGTTTCAAGGTGTGCCCATAAGGACACCCGTGGTTTCTGGAGGCCTTCGGGAGGTCCGAGGCAGGTTCAGCGGAGGAATGGCTCCTCAGAAAAATCCAACCCCAGCTGTCAGCCTGTCAGTGTGAGACGGACCACTCTACCGTCTATGCCCTGGAGGATGGTGGGCTGGATGCCCTTTTCGACTGCCTCGAGGCCCAAGCTTGGTGCCTCACCTGTGGAGAGCTCGGGCACTATATAGCGTTCTGCCCCCTTCAGGGTGAAGAGGAGTCGCCACCTGCCCGAAAGAGGAAGAAGGGATAGGAGCCACTGCCAGATTGCCCTGTACCACTGCCAACATTTCCACAGTCAGAGTGCCCCCCACCACTGCCAGCATTGCCACTACCAGTGTTGCCAGTGCCGGAGTGCCCCACACTGCTGACAGCATCACCGCCCATGCCTAGCATTGCCTCCCCTGCGGAGTACCCAGTGCCACCGCCCCTGCCGGGGTGCCTCGTGCCGGGGTGCCCCGTGTCACTGCCAGCGTTGCCACTGCTGTAATGTCCCTCATCGCTGCCAGCATTGTCACACCCAGTGCCCAGCGTCGCCACTGCCAGAGCAAGGGTTGCTGCTGCCAGAACCTGGAAAAAAAGGAGCCACCTGCCGTGGTGTTTGGACCTCTTGTTGCTAGGTCTAGATCCCAGGTCAATGCAACACCAGGCACAGTTGTTCACCTGGTCTCCTACTGCACTCCCCCTGAAACCCCAGACATCACTGCACAGTCAGCAGACGTCAGTGATGTTGCCCTTGCTTCCTGCTTTGTCCCCCCTGGTGGATCAGACATCGCTTCGCCGGCCAAGGGTTCTCACCTCTGCCTGCCTTTGCAACCACCCAGTCACTGGCCTGTGCTCCAGTCTCCCCTGCCACCCCATTTGTGTCCCCTGTCGCCGGTTCTCGGCCCCTTCCCAGAGACACCAGAATGTGGACTGACCCATCCTCCAACCCACCCGCAAGAAGTTCAAAGAATGGACAAATTGGGACTTGTGGGTAAGTGGTTGGGTTGCAGGGGGGAACGACCTTGGTATGGCCATGTGTGTTGCGCACAAGGGGGAGGATGTGTGCAGAACAGAGGCTCTGCATATGTATGTGGTGATGGAAATTGTGTTTAATTGTGTTTTATTGTTTGATTGTTTTAAGTGATCAGTTGTTTGAATAGAAGTGGCTAGGTGGTGATTGGATATTTGCTTGTCAATCACCGCTGGCCACATGGCATAATATAGAACAAAGGAGAGTCTGTGGGGGTTGGTGTGTAGGTGAGTGTAACCTGTGAATGTGTATACTGTGTTGGGAAGTTTGTAGTGAAGGTGAATGCCCTGCCTACAGTCATTTTTGTTGTATTTAAACCTTTTATCCTGGCCACTGCGCCTGTTTGTTTTTTGCTGTGTTTTGTTTGTTTTTTTTTGTTTAATTAAAAGAGTGCAATAGCACTGAAACTGCATCTTCTGACGCTGTCCTTTCAAAAATACCCTCCGGGCAGCAGACTTGTCTCTGGCTAGTTTACCCTCAGAGGGGGAATGATCAGCTGACCAAACCAATGATTGTTTCATCCCTTCATTCATCTCACTTTTTCTGTAAGAAATTATTACTGTATTGGTGCTTTGCTCTTTTTTTTTTTTTTTTGCATTTATGAGGCACCATACAAGATGATTGATCTGCACCCTTTATTAGTGTTGTCTAAGCAATTCAGAATTGCCTTGTAAATAAATCTAATTGTAATAATATATGCAGTGGACCTAAATAGGATTTAATGGATTTCACTAGTTAATTTGATTAAGTGCTTTAGTTTACTGTATTTACTGTATTGTACATGATGCCTATGTTTGTGGTATTATTAGAAGGTAATAAAGCTGGGTCTTTTGACTTATTATTATTTGTTTTGCTTTAATTGAGATTTGGAATTCAAATTACTACAACATTTGAAACTGGGCCATCTGCACAACAGGGAACCAGATACACACAAAAACATGTTAATACCGTAACTGCAGGATATATCGCTCAGCAATCAACTAGAATAATTATTGTCAACAGTATTTTAATGAATAAAACTGATGGGCCCTCAATCATGCCAAACACACAAGCAGACACAGCCCCTGCATATTAATGAAGTTCTAAATTAAAGTAAGAACACAGAATCTTTGTAGTGTGCTCAATAAATACTGCTCCTGGTTAAAACCACAGCATAGCATTAATCAGCTGGGTGCTAGAAAAAAAACAGTAGCTACAAAACCTCTAGTTTTGTTTGTGTTAATATGCTGTTTTCAATTCAGAGTTGTATCCAAAGAATGAAGTCTTTGTATTTGTAGTACAAAAATATAAACAGTTGATACCTGCAGGTACATTTTGAGTTACCTCTTTCATCTGGCAGTGTGAGATAGGCAAGGAGGCACTGTGACTGCTAAGCACTCTGGTGAGCTCAGAAATGAGGTTGAGGTTGTGGAGAAGGAGGTTAACTCTATAGCATGGCATTGACTGCAAACAGGTTAATATTTACCTGGCTTCAATACTTTTGGGAGCGGCTACTGATTGAAGGCGGGTTTGATGCCTGCTTGAATTTTGGATGAAGGGATTTTCCTCCTGCCAATCAAATGATTATATTTGTAGATTTATTTTCCTGCCTGCAACTTTGCATACTGTAGCTTTACATTGTGACAAAATGTGCTTCACAAAAGTGGGAAAAAAAGATGTATAAGGCATGCTCTTCTAGAGATAAAGCTGCCATTTTCTCTCAGCGATTGATAACAGTGATGCTTGTCCTCCATCTGTACTGTTAAAACAATAGTTTGAATATCAAGGAAAAAATAAATAAACATAGAACATACAAATTCACATTTAGTGCCTTGTGGTTTTCAAGAAGCATGGCTGCTACAAAAAAAGAAAACGCCTACATTTTGGCCCAATCTGTCAATGCTCTCCCCAGCATTTCAGTTTACAATCAAAATAATCAAAAGTTAATACAATCGAGAAGAAGAAGAAGAAACAGAAGGTGAAAAAAAAGGTACCAGCATAATGTGTGTCAGAATTATTGTATACATCAGTCCCAAGATCATTCTTCCAGAACCCAGTGTACAGAATGAGTCGCTGGAATGATGATGAACTGCACCTTCATTTCTTGATAAACACCCTGCCATTATTAATGGCACTCTGAACTAGCTGATAAGCCCAATAAATAACTGTCAGTGTGGCACTTTATTGGTTTGACCAGTAGACTGATCACTATCAATGCGTTACCAGGATAATTAAACTATTTACTGGATGATGGGATGAAAAGGGCTACAAATTAAGGCATTAGAAGCAATGCTATCACTGGTCTTCTTGTTTGTGTGTAGAAACTCTTTGATCTGCAATCAGTTATCATCATCCATTAAAATAAACTGCTTCACTTCTTGTGCTGTTGGTCATTGTATCCAAGCCATTGGAGCGAAATGTACCTAAAGGAACCATCTGAAACATTGAATCTATTCTGTTATTAATATTCTTTATCTTGCATGAAATGTTAAAAAATGCAAAAAAAATAAATAAAAATGCAAAGCCAAAAATGGATGCTAATTCAAGATCATTATTTTCCTTTACTGTCATTTTTATTTTTGCATTTCTCATTTATCCTGTGTACTCCCTATGATTCTTAGAAGTACCCCCAGGGCTTATTTACAATCATTCTGTTCAGGGTTCTGTCCTATATTGAGTTCTATCGCCTTTTCTCTTAAGCTGCCTTTACCTGCTTTGGGTTTATCTGGTGAATCCTGATGGTACAGCCTTCCTCATTCAATTCAAATCATGTGACCATGTCACTTTTCAACTCTGCCATCTCCACCTCCTCCTTCTGTCTATATACATTCAGATAAACGCAAAGCCAGATAAAGGCAGATTTAGAGAACAATGATAATAACGTAATAGTGGAGCAACACAACTCAGAATGATTGCAATTAAAAAAAAAGTACGTTGACATTTGAAGTTACCTGCCCTTTAACACTAGAACGACCATGTTTATAGGCATACCTAGAACAACCATGACTGGTCAATTTGACAGGCATGTTAAAAACAACATAAATATTATAATGAAAGGATCCTGTGCTTTTCAAAATATGCAATGCACTTACCGCACTGCATATTTTGGCACAGCTATCAACAGTAATCCAAGCTTCTGGCACCAAATGCTCAATGGGAATATACTAGTGCAATGAAAGTTTCTAATTCCTCCAAGGGCAATGACCAGGGATCATCTTGTAGTTGTCGGTGGGCTTCTGCTTCAGTGCAGCGTTGTATGTGGTGAAGTCAACAATCTCCCTCCCGACCTGTGTGTGCCCCGGACTGGGTGGTTTGACAGTTCATTCCAGGGTCAGTCGAAAGTCGGCCATCCAAAACGGGGGCAAAGCCACAATACTAGAAGTCAGCGCATTACTACTGGATTGGAGGAGACGTGATTGCACTCGAGTCCATTAACACTAGAACCACAGAGATTTCGGACTTCATAGAACCGCCGCACCCACAAATTGTGTGGCTCCATTTTAAAACGGCTTCGATATGAAAATGAAAAACAGACAATCAGATACAACTTAATACTTTTTATTTATGAACATCATAAATAACATTTTCAGAGCAGAAACACCGTATTTACATTGAAAATTAAACTTTTTTCTTATTTTTTTTCAAAAAGAGCACATATACATAAACATTTATTACAAAAACTGTAATAAAATTAACTTTACGCAATAAACTTCTGTGTAAACAGGTGTAGAAAGCTGTATGCACGTATACAATTATAAAACATAAACAACTAGTTATTAAAATAGCATAAAACAAAAATATAACATAACTTATGTAACGTGAAATCACTTTGAGTGAAACAGAGTTCAAATTCTCTGTCTGTCTGTCTTTTATTCCATGTGCCAGTGGGTGCAGCACTGGCTGAAGGTTGAGGGGCATTTGCTAGCCGGCTTTTGTGTCTCTTATAAAAATGTTTCTGCCGTAGCTCCAGGGCTAGCTGCAAAGTCCCTCCGAGTGATTGTGTTGCCGGTGCACTCCTTGTACAAAACCCAAGCGTTGATGGCTGCCAGGTCCAAAACATTATAAAAAAACAGACACAGGCCACCTGCGAGGACCACCTTTGACAGAATACAACCGTGCCATGTGATCCAGTATATCCAAACCGTACTTCGTTGCGTTGTAAAATGAAACAGTCTCTGGTTTTCATTTAGCATCAGTCCCGATGGTCACTGATTTGTGCAGAGAGCTTCTTCAACTTTTCTTCAACTCCCTGGCCAAATGGAGAGAAGTAAAAAAATTGTCAGTGGTGACATTTTGTCCTTTGCCCAAGTACGGCACCATCAGCCTCAGCACAACACTGTCTCCCAGTCTCTCACCAGCTGGGCGCATTTTGTCCTTTCCTAGGTAGGGGAAACCATTTATTTGGAATTCACGTCAGGTGCAAGCCAGAATTTGATGCCAAACTTGTCTGGTTTGTTGGCGTGCCTTTGTGGGATACAGCTGCTCATCCATGGTGATATTAGGTCCAGGCTTATAGCAGGCAATGCTATTTGTGATGAAGCTGTCCCAAACCTCTGATGCCATATCAAATTTGTTTTTAATAAGTCGAGCTGCTCTTGTTGTTCTCCAATCAAAACGTATGAATCTCAGGATTTCCCGAAAGCAATTCCGTGACATTGTTTCCTTGAAGACGGGAAGACCCAGTAGCTTGCCACATAAATGCTTTTGCTCGCATATGTGCCACGCACATACAGGATTGCAATGAAAGCTTGTAATTCCTCCTAAGACAGTTCCCAGGGGTCAACATTCAGTACCCACTGTGCCTCTGCCACGGTACAGCGCTAAATGTAGCAGCAGTTGCATAGAGATCAACAACAGAAATGCACTGAGTGGGGTATCTATGTTTTGTTTTGCGTGCAGTGTTGGGCCTGAAGCGTCAGACAAAACATTTTCTGATGTGCGTTTTCTCAAAGCCTCATCACTGGGATTTATAATTTTCCAAACTGTCCCGTCTTTGCACGTCTCCTGAATGACGCTTGGAGAAGCTGATGCAGCAGGTGTATTTGTCCTTGGTGCTGGTGGTGATAAAGCGGCAGATGCAGGAGGAGCCGCAGGGACAGCATCTGTTTCTCCAGTAGTGGATCTGGATCTGCCACAGCCACGGCCACGGCCATGACCTCTCCCTCTCCCCCGTGGTTGGCACTTGTTGTGTTTGTCCTCACTTTCACTGTCAGAATTGCTGGTTTCGACAGCCCTGGATGCGTCGATGTCATTATCACTCACCCCGCCACCGGAATCTCCTTCAGCCAAATCTTGTAACAGTTCAAGCACTTCTTCCGTATTCAGTACTCGTCTTTAAGCCATCTTCTCAGTCAATATACAGATAATAATGGAGTACCCACAGCAGAATCTAATAAACGCTAACACCAGCCAGCCTGTAGCCAGCCCTACACTTAATACAAAAGAATTAGCATACATGACTATTATTATTATTTTTATTTCTTAGCAGATTCCCTTATCCAGGGCGACTTACAATTGTTATAAGATATCACATTATTTCACATTATACAGATATCACATTATTTTATTTTATTTTATTTTTTTTGATCAAGAGGTGACTGATCAAGGCATTGATCACAACACCTGGGTTTGCAACGTTCTCAAGATTGAATTACAAAGGACAGTTACAAACTTACTGAGCTGATTCAGAGGACAGGCAGACGAGAAAAAAAGTAGCGTAGCTATATCACACTGTATTGTGATTCAATGTGTATATTTTGTGACAACTGCTAAAAAAATAAATAATAATAATAATAATAATAATAATAATAATAATAATAATAATAATAATAATAATAAATGGTGTGTAGAATGACTTTCATTAGTGTTTCAGCACTCGACAGGAGTATATAATATGTTCTTTCACAATGACTTTGAATTCATTACAAAGCCCAGACTAAATTGTATTGATTTCGAAACACTGTATTGGTATTTAATTCAAATATTTAGTAACACTTAAGAACAGACATGCATGAGATATTCACATACGCGGGGATATTTAAATTTGAATTACAAAAGCCGTTCCAAAGCGGCTATGGCGGTGCTAGTGTTAAATCATCATAATGACAGATGGGTGCAATGGTGGATGACCGGAACTACAAACTCACATACATTTTGGACACAGCTATTCTTGTCCCATGTGTGATAGGTAGGGCCCTCCAGACTGTTGCCCTTTTAGTGTTTTAGCTGGGGATGTGCAATAGTGGCAGCAGTGTGGAGTAGTGGTTAGGGCTCTGAACTCTTGACTGGAGGGTTGTGGGTTCAATCCCAGGTAGGAGGACACTGCTGCTGTACCCTTGAGCAAGGTACTTTACTTAGATTGCTGCAGTAAAAACCCAACTGTATAAATTGGTAATTGTATGTAAAAATAATGTGTAAAAAATAATGTAATTGTATGTAAAAATAATATGATATCTTATAACAATTGTAAGTTGCCCTGGATAAGGGTGTCTGCTAATAAATAAAAATAATAATAATAATAATAGCTGTCAAGATTCAGACCAGAACATTTCTTCTGGAATGTTTAAAAGCCTGCTATAGTTGACTCGCAAAGTCTCCAGTAAGAACAGGCACATCTGTTACTAGGTTACAAGAAATTCAATTGAAAAACAGGGTCTCCTGACAGTAAAAAAGTGTGCATGTATCATAAAGCAGGGTTTATTGTGAAGTTGTCAATCAAAAGCTGCACACTGTACCGTTTCTTAAAAAATACCACCTGAGACTGAAAAAGAAATAACTAGGCAGGAGAAAAATAGGTCATGTTGACTTAGACTGCAAATCATTATTAACCCCTGGTCAGCGGATACATCTTGCTATACAGGGGAAGAAACACATGCATCCAAATGGAAAATAATGAAAATATGAAACTACAGTAAAGTGGGGTGTTCCAGGCAGGTAGATGTTTGACATTTTAAAGTCATTGCACTGAACTCCCTGGTTGGGATTAATAATGGCTTTATTAGCAGAGTTGAATGGTCATATTCTGGGTTAACTTGATTCAATCGCTGATCAGAATTGCAGCGTCAGCACTGCTTTGCAGCTACCTGTAAGATGTGCTGGTGTTGTCAACTCCTTCATTAGAGTCCATCTGAAAACAACAGCCCCAAGCAGCAAAGGTCTACCGGGTCCTTTTTACAGGACTGATGCTTCAGAGAAAGCTTGCATCTGCAGAACATCTCCCCGGAGCTGTACAATATTGTATCATGTTTTGAAACACTTTTAAAAGTCAGGGAGAGAGGCTCATCAGTTGTAAGTCAATTTCTTCAAAGTGCTTGTGGGAACTCAGCAATTAGATAAAGACACTGGTCTTCACTCTAACTGTTGTTTGAGTACATGAACAGTTTATGGTCAGATATTATTTCAAATATAAAGAAATCTTGGGATTTGAAACCTGGTCTCATGGACCCAGTGCTTTAGACTGCTATTTGGTTTCCCATATTTCTGTTTTATCTTAACCAAGCTTTGCTTTAGTAACATATTTGGATGTTGCCACTCCATAATCTTTAGTGGCCACAGTGGAGTAACTAAACATCCAATTTAAAAAACATGACAATTATACAGAAATGTATAATAACGGCAGGTACGTAATGTGTTTTTAAACTGTATGTGTTTGGACATCAGGAGTCTGATTTCCAGGTTTTATTCTTTATTCTCTGTGACGGAGTGGCATGACTATAATATGCATTGAAAATATTGTTATGTATTGTAAAAAAGTTACAGTGTACTTAGGCTTGCTCCTTTTCAACATTTATTTTTCAGGGTCTCACAAAATACTACAATCCTACTATCTGATGAAAGTTCTTCATTGGCGAACACCATCAAACCTGTTAATTATACAACAGGTTTCTCCACTTTCAGATTGAGTCATTTGTGACGAGCTGAGCTGGGGCAGTAATACTGGTATCCAAAGTCAACAATAGGGAAGCGTCCGGTATGATTGATGCCCGTTTTATTTGCTGTGATTTTCCATGGCTTGGAAATATGTTCTCTCTGGGCGCATTTGGTCAGCAGCTGGTCAGAAACAAAGAATACATTAAAAATGATCACATTAAGTAGCAAAGCTCTTGCAACAGGTTGCACAATAACAGGTTTCTTGATGTAAAAAATAAACTCTAAAAAAATAAAGGTGAGTGATTAATTACAGTATTTTGTAAGCTCCTGAAAAATAAACATTAAAAAGGAGCAAGCCTATATGTTTTGAGGAACGTGCTGTATAGTCTGCAGTGTATCTTTCTCAGGAATGTTGTTGCTTTCCTGAGAAATCCAGGTGAGAATGTAAAAATTGAATTTTGCAGATTTAACTAGCCTACACTCTCCACAGAATCTGATATTTATATCTGTCACCGTTCAGATCAGATGAATGGGTCCCCAGAGACTTGCTGTGTATCGCAGACAAACAGCTGCTCTGGTCTCCACAGAAAATGTGCCTTCGCTTTCTGGAGGTCAACCCGTATCAGTGTAACAGAAGAACATACGCATTCAATTTACTTCTCTGCACACTACGGCCCTCTCCTGTCTATTAACATATACCTGAAATCCTTCTTCTGAAAGCTGCGTCATTCTGTGAAAAAGAGCAATGGTTTAGATTAGATCCATGAGGAACTCTTTGTATCCAAAGCATTTCCACCACGAGCATTTTGTGTTTCATTTATTTCTGAGGTGTAAGTGCTGTAAAACTAAATCCCTGACATTGCTGGGTTCAATTTTGAAGAGTAGGTAGCTTCAAATGTCATCTGAATTTCTCCTTTACATTCCATTACACCTTTGATGGTGTTTGCAATAATTCTCAGTCATCTCTATGTCTCTCTTGTTCTACATATAAATGTGTAGGTGAAGGGTCACATTGTCAAATTATTTAATGCAATGAGGAAGGCTGTTCAGCTCCAGCACTTAAGATTTTGCTAATAAAGGTTTGCCACGGTAACAGCATACTGTACAGAAGCACGGTGTAATAAAGCACAGTGAGGTTTTCTACAGAAATTGATAAACAAATGGCAATAACTATTAAGGTTATAAATGAACCAAATATGAACCAACTGATATTTCATCCCTATGCCGTGCTACTATATAAGTATCAGATAGCGTCAACATCAAGACCACTGCGGGATATCTGTTACAGGTTTGCCATTTCTGGTAATGCTTTGCTGTAAGACAGCAGCAGTACAGATTCATTTATTGTGCAATTTTGTGTGCATTTAAATCTAATTTGCATTGCTTTTCTTTGATTCCTTGACATGAATGCATGTGTTTCGTCACAATTTGTGCGCGTCATTAATTTTCAGTTTAAACATTAGGGAATATTTCATTGCATTAACAGTTAATGGTTAATGCAGTTTGTTCCACATTGTAATTCTAGACAAGTAAGATATTTACTAAATTAATTGTACACAAAGAAAAAATACTTTTTTAGTAGCCTTTTCAGTTAACCACATTCCTTGCCATTGTAGCATGTCATCCACATACAACCATATATGGGATGACAGAGCCTGGCAACTGGGGAGACCACCTGGGGAGACCCAAGGGCTATGGGCATTGATACGTATTTGTGGCACGCTATGGGTTAATAAATGTGTACTCAGTCACATGGGTTTGTTCTGCAGTTGTTTTGGGAACCTGATAGGCTAGGCTGCACCTGGAGGGAGGGACTTCCATGGGCTATATAGCTAGCGACCGGTTTTGCAGTGGATAGAGCTAGAAAGAGCTAGAAAAAGCTGGCTGAAGCCAAGATTGGCAGCAGGCTTCTGAAGGACACACTGTACAGTGCATCAGAGCAAACTGTAATATGTAGATCCCAAGTTTCAACAGCTGGAATGCTGGTCCAGACTATTTGCTGCAGATGAGCAGATCAATTATTACAATTACATTCTGAATCGAGAAAAAAATGTGGTTAATTTAAAATGATATACCGTAATTTGCAACTTGAATTAAGAACCCATCACTGAATGGTGTGTACATACAATTGTATGTTGATAATAACAAACTTCAGTTTTTTATATCACCCAAACGGTGATATAAAAAGTTTTATTTCGTGGATTGTACAAAGACTGTCGCGGGTCTGCAGGTTTTAATGTCAATTTGCAGATCACTTGGGTGGTCTGTACTAAAAACCCAACTGTTGAGACTTACGTGACCTAGTGTGTCCTTACATTACAGTTTAAACCTCTCCAGCAGATGGACACGCTTGGGGGTGCTTGAAGTGTGAGCGTGGTTCGAATCCTGTCTGTTGTATTGGCCTTTGCACTCCAGCCAGGTTAGGGAGATAACACTAGACACACACATCATAGATAGACATCACTCAGCGTTACACTACATCTCAAAAGAAAAGAGATTCCATGTGGAACATCCCCAGACGAGCTCTTTGCATAGATTGAGTAGTTAGTGCTCACCAAGGCTTTAACATCTTCCTCTTCTTGTTGGCTTGAGCAGTCTTATTGCTCTGCCCCATTTTCTTCTGTTGTTTTATCTGGGATGTACCAATTTTTCAGACACAAAGTAAAAATTAGACAGTACTAAATGCTCTGGGAGCATCCACACTTTGAATAGCATCTGTTTTATACATAATTTTATTTCAGTCGTCGCACTGGGGTAATGAATAGGAATTTAAACCGAACCGTGATAGTGACTTTAGGGCATCATAAGGGTTGTAATACAATAAGTGAAAAGTTTGGGGAAAAAGGATTAGGGTTATGTGTAGATCTTACTGGAAGTATGGATCTTTTGTGGAAGACAATGTGTGTTTTCTCACTGTGACAGAAGTGATATTTGAATCAAAAAGCATCTTGGGTTAATATCACTTCTACTTTGTGAGAAGTTTGAGGGTTGGCTTTGAAATATTTCAGCCTGTAGTATGAAATACAAGCAAAGAACCGAAAGATTGTCAGCAGGAAACCTTTACAAATGACTTGCTATTCAAAGGCTCTGATTCTCTTAAAGAGGCCAATCTGTACCTAATAGAAACTGACTGGAGCTCTGTTTCAAACCTTGTGTCTTTGTCCAGCTTCACAGAGTTTCTGGACCCCTTCGAGAGAGTTATTCAACCCGAAGAGGTGTGGCTTTACAAAAACCCACTGGTGCAGTCAGACCTGCCTACACAGGTCATGTTTGTAAGTACATCTGTTCCAGATTTACTCTTCTGCTTTCATTGTGGATAACTTGTGGTTTCATCTTTGTTCATTCTTTGAAGTGGAGATGTTGCATTTAGACTTGTACACTCTCTGGTTTAGAATACTACTACTCCTACTACTATTACTACAAATGTTTAGCCAATCACTGAGAAAAGGTATAGACCATTAAAGATATTAGTTGGGGTTATTATTTTTTTTATCAGTTTTTCCATTCGGTTTGCTTACTGGTTTCCAGAGAGTGGATCTTTTTAAATTTAACACCCTGTAAATACAATATTATCAAATAGATCAAAGAGACCAATATCCACTTCCAGCACAAAAGGACAGATGCACAGGCGCCTCCATGTTTTATCACAGAGGTGTTTTTTCTAGATATAAAAACATAATAGCGACATAAGGACAGATAGACAGACAGGGTACCAACATTTACCTCCAGAATGTGATACTCCTGATAACTAGTACTAAAAAGGACCAGGTATATGCAAAAGGACCGGGTACATGCAGAAACCCTAGTCCTGTGAAAAAGAACCTGCTCCTGCTTCAACATGGAATTCAGATTCAATCAGCAATATGAAACTCACGGTACCTGTAAAATTATACAAGCCTTTCTAATGTGCATATCTGTCTTCTGCTGGAAGAAAAGTGAAATAACAAAGAAATGCTAAAATCTGTTTCTGTGGTGAGCCAGGAAATTAATGACACCTTAAAAGTATCTTGCATTACTAATAGCTCTTTACTTCCTCATTCCTTTTTTCGTTATTAGTCAGGTCTGTATTTGTCACAGAAATACCAATGCTTGTTCACAGTGTTACATTCAAAACAGAGCAGTGAAGTTGATTAGCATTCCTGCTACCAATACAAATAGAAACACTACCACTAATGTCATACCCAGATAAAGATGTCAACTTAAAGTGCAACTTGGTACAGATATGTAACGTCACAATTTTCTTAATGTGTTCTTCTTGTTGATTGACTTTGTATAATTTTCTGTTTTAGTCATTACATTCTTGAAACTTTTTAAGTCGTACAAGTTTAAAGTGCCCCTGTGGCCTCAATAGAGCTCTCACACATTTCTTCTGTACAGCTGGTAGACCAGACTGAAAACAATTGTCCTCCTGCAACACTGTGCCCGAGGCTGATGTAAGAAAAGAAAGAAGAGCTCTATTGAGGCCAAGTTTCAAAAAGTCACTAGGATTTTCAAAACAAGAGGAATGCATTAGTAAAGAAAACTCTTCGGAAATCTTTTTTTTTTTTTATACAGCCACACAACACTAATTAATGTATCTAATATAAGATCAAACACTTTGTTTTTGTTTTAAAACAGTATCAGCACATGTATGCCAATCTTTAATAAAGTCTTAATTTTTTAAAAGAGAAAATGGCATGTAAATGATAGAAAACAGAAGCAAGCTGTTCAGAGTGCTTAAAAAGCCATGCATTGCAGTACTTACGTTGTTTAGTTCTAGATTATTTTTTTTAAATCATCAGGAGTTAATTCAAGACTGGAAATGCTTTGAAAATAGAGCCTGGAGTTTTTATCTGCTTTTAGGTTTTTTGTAGATAATCCCTTGCTCCAGCTCATCAAACCTGACCATAATATTAAGTACTATACCTTCAAATGACATTTCATTTCTTTTTAAAATCTCCCCTTACTATTGATGGTGTTTGCAATCGCCCTGCGTAATTCTGGGTCCTCTAAATCTCCCATTACCTGGCTTTAAGCTGCTTGGAACAGAACAGAACTGCACAGAACTGAACAGAACTGGACAGAACTCTTCATTCCATTCGTCTCATGTGGCAATAATGAGTCTTCAACCCTGCCAGCCTCACACACTCTACACATATATAGACAAATAGTAGCTGGTGCTGAGAGAAACGAGAGAGTAAATTGAAAATGAAAAACTTCATACATTTAATGACAACATTTAAATTAGACCTTGAGAAAGGACATCTAGTGGAAATGGTAGTATTCAGATTGTGATTTGAATTGATTACAAAAACTAACTAACTAACTAACTAACTTCTTGCAGTGACAATATGATTGGACTAAAGGATGGATCATTGAACTGCCTTTGATAAATACATTTTGCTAGGAGAAAGGCTAGTCTTGTAATCGATTGACTTTCTTCCTTGTTTTATGCAGGCAATTTCATTCCTGACACCCCTGGCAGTCATTTTTGTGGTGAAAATAATCCGAAGGACAGATAAAACGGAAATCAAAGAAGCCTGCCTAGGTAAAGCATATCCTATACTTACTGAGTTCAATATGATGTGTTTTATGGTCTGTATGTATTCGTATGCTGATTTTTTATGGAGGTGTATTTCATTCCTTAGAAACATGTTTTTTTATAAATGCACAAGGTTGCAGCTACAGTGCTTGAACAGTATTTAATATTTTGATCGTTTAAAAATGTAAATGAAAAAATCATGAAAGTGACTTCCACACCATTTGAGAAATCTAATTAAAATTGAAGGTTGATCAGGGATGAAGCTGTGTTTGCTGTTGGAAATTTGAGATCAAAATCTATTTTGCATTTCATCATGGTATTTAGTAAAATGAGTTTGATTACAACGGGATCAAGGTTAGTATAATGCATTTTGGAGGGTGAGGGTTATTGCACTATTTACAGAACGCTGACACAGAGTAGTTAACTATCTATCACATATGTGGGTGTCTTCATCATCACATCTAATTGCAGTAGCTGACTGTTTAGATCATTAAAATGTACAAAGACACCTTTTGCAATGGTGATTAAATGAGGTACCAGTATCTTAGGGCTTTCAGTGGTGGTTCAGTAAATGAATAATATTTAGGGTACAACTGCACTGTGGCTTGCTCATTAAAATGAATGTATCTAAAGATATGATACTATATTCAGGGATACCAAGATAGACAAATAAGGGGATTGAGTGGGGTTACATTAATGGCAAGGATTTTCCATTCCAATGCATTTTTTGCTTTCTGGAAATCTGTTTTGTTTCCATTTGTGTAGGTTGCCAGCGGACCTTGCTGGCAGCCCACTTGGTTTATATAGGTGGGCAATGCAAGCTTCTAAGTAGAAAATGCCCCACTCCAAGTTGTGCATCATTCTTAGTAAAAAGATTACATGATTTTTTTTTTTTTTTTTTAAACAAATTTTTTGGCATTTTTATTTTTATTTTACTGAAATATTTTTTTTATGTTTATATTTATGAATATTTTAATTCAATCCAGTATTACCTCACATTATACAAACTGATACTTTCATCAGATGTGTTTGCTCGGCCTAAATGTTAATTAAACCCTGGAAGACAACAGCTCATTAATTGTGCCTTTATAGGACGGTGCCAATGCTGAAAAAAAAAAGAAAAAGATAATTGTCATGCCCCACTACCAAGGAATATGGCTCGATTTGGATTCAAGTGTATTGTTTTCTATATCTGTCTGTTTAAAAGAAATACAACAAAAAAATACATTACTAGACATTTTAATTATGTTTAATGTGAAAATAACAGCAAAAAGGATTTTCTTACAGACCACCAACATGAAACAAAAGCACATATACTGTAGTGATACTGTCTATTTCACTCATAAAAAACACTATCTTTAAAACAAGTATTACTGTGTAGCTATATTGTGTATGCACTTCTGTTACATTAATCAATGTATGTATTTAAAATTAAACAATGATGGCAAAAAATATTGACAATTGTTTGCGGTATATAGACATATAAGGTGAGTTTGTATTTTAATAGTGTTTATAAGCACCACACTGTACGGTTCATTGAGCTCAACCATGAGGCCCTTCTGATTTATAGGTGAAGCATCTCATTTAAGAATTTTAATGGCTTTGAAAAATAATTCAACGAGATATCATTTTCTTTGGTTGAAGTAAGGTGACCAGACGTCCCATTTTAGATGGGACAGTCCCACTTTTGGAACACTGGACCCAGTGTCCACAGAACCTTTCTTGGGATGCTCATTTCGTCCCTTTTTTCCCAGCTTATTGTCGCACTGGTAACAGAATATTGTATTTTCATGCAGGGTGCTGTGTTTCTACCATATCAGTACAACACTTGATGTGACTGTTGTGTTGTTTGTAAGAAGTGTAGAGAACACACCGGATGCCATGCTGTCTTTTATGTTTACCTTTTATTAATAAGCCCGTCTTCCTCATCCTGGAAGCACTCCCACCGGGTCATGCCTCCGTCACTATCCAGAGGGGTTAACCCTTTAGTTGCCTACTGGCACATCCCCCCCTTTTAGCTAAGACCTTATTAATTCCAATTACATTTTTTGTTTCTCTACAACACAGTTAATAATTCAACAGAAATGAACTAAAGGCCAGGGTAGACTGCCTGTGCCTTAAGAGTTTGCTGAGGGGATTATCTTGCCCCATCTTTCAGTCAGCTCTCTAATTCTATTTAGACGCACACATATTCCTTTCCTTTTTTTTTACAAGTCCATTCTCAGTGGAAATTCTTCCTGATCTGGTCACAGTGTCTCTGGGCTGCATCTGTGGACTCTCTGGAATAACTTGCAGATGTGAACGATTTCTGCGAAGGCTTCCCATTGTTGAATCAATTTCATAGGACCTGGGGGTAGCTGATGGTCCTACAACTGCTCCTGTTGCTTTTGTGTTTCTTACCAAACCCTCTGTCCCATTTCCATGTTTGGTAATTAATTCACTCTATGTCTTTTGTTGTAGTTCCTTGACTGACTTTCCTTCAACATTCTTTCTTTCTCTCTAAATGTACTGAGGTCAGGCCACTTTGGCTTCAGCTGCTTTGATGGAACTGGTAATGGAGTTCTTATCTTCCTTCCCATTAGCAACTGAGCAGGTGATATCCCATGTGCTAATGGTGTGGATCGGTATGCCATTAGTGCTTTGTGAGGATCCTTCTCTTTGTTCAGCAGCATTTTAACTGTTTTAACTGCCCTCTCTGCCTCATCATTGCCCTGAGGATAACAGGGGCTGCTTGTAGTGTGATAGTCATACTCATTCTCAATTGCAAATTCTGCAAACTCTGATGATGCAAACTGTGGATCGTTATCAGTAATCAATGTCTCAGGGACACCATACCTGGCAAAGATAGCTTTTAACCTTTCTACGGTCTTGGATGTTGTGGTAACTGGCAGATTTGAAACTTCAATATATCTGCAGGAGTAGTCAACTACTACTATGTAATTTCCATTTCTCCAGTGAAATATGTCTGCCGCAACTCGTTGCCATGGTCTAGATGGTAGTTCAGTCATCATCAGAGGCTCTGGTCTGGTCTGTGATTCTTAGGCACAGATCTCGTATCTTCCCACTAATTCACATATCTGTTTTGTTATTCCTGGCCATCAGATAGATCCTTGGGTTTGGTGGATCCTTTCAAGTATTTCTTGTCTCATCTGTTGAGGAATTACTATTCGCTCACCTTTTAACAGCAAGCCTTCTGCTCTGTGTATATCTGTTCTTTCTTGCCAGAATAGGAGAAGGTGTTCTGGAACTTCTCTTCTGTTACTGGGCTAGCCTTTTTCTGTGTATCTTCCCAACTGTTTGCATGTACTATCACTGTTTTGAGCTTCTCTTATTTGTTCTATTTTTGTTTTAATTGCTGGTACATGCTGCATGATTTGGTCTACGTACACTTGGTACTCAGTTTCTATCAGTTTCTCTTCTGTTGTCAGCTTTGTTTGCAGTGGTGCTCTTGACAATGTATCTGCTGTTATTAGATTTTTTCCTGGCACTTGCACTATGTTGTATCTGAATCTGAGTAGTCTCAATCTAAATCTCAGAATTCTTGGTGGTAGGTCACCCAAGGCTCTTGATCCTAGCAACGAGATCAACGGTTTATGATCAGTCCTGATTGTGAAGTCCAATCTGAGCAAGTATGCACTCAGACGTTCACACGCCCAGGTCGCTGCTAAGGCTTCCTTTTCTATCTGTGCATATCTGGTTTCTGTGTCAGTTAGACTTCTGGAAATGAAGACAACTGGTCTCCATTCCCCGTCTGGCTGTCAAAACTCCACCCAGCCCGTAGAGGCATCTGCAGCACTTTGTGTAATCTTCTGTCATGCTCTTCTCTATCTTTTCCATAGACTAGTATGTCATCAGCATGACAAACTGTTCCTTCTATTCCAGCTATCAATTATGATATTCTCTTTTGGAAGTGCTCGGGCGCTGATGAAATTCCAAATGGTAGCCTATGAAAGCAATATCTTCCAAATGGTGTTATAAATGTGGTTAGTGGTGCTGAGTCTTTGTAGAGCGGTACTTGCCAGAATCTCGCTGTGGCATCGAGCTTCATGAAGACTGTTGCTCCTGCTAACTGTGCTAAAGTCTGCTGGTAGTATATGTCTTTCTCTGCATACATTTTCATTTAGTCTGGTTAGGTCTACACAAATTTGTATGTTCCCATTTGGTTTCGGAACTACCACCATACCTGCACACCACTCTGTTGGCTCTTCAATTCTTGTAATAACTCCCATTTGTTCCATCCTTCCCAGTTCTTCTTTTACTTTTCCCAGTAAGGGCAAAGGAACTCTTCTTGGTGCAGAATGGGGCTATGGGGTTGCTGACTCTTTCAATTTGATTTTATATTCCCCCTGCAGCTTTCCCAATCCAGTAAATACTTGAGGGTAGCATTCTTTGAACTGTGTTTCTGCATCTCGGATGAGCTGAATGCTTCAAAAGGTGTAAACTTTGTATTGCTGGTAATCCTAGTAATGATGTTACTAGCCCAGGCACCACAAAAACTTCTTGATTAACCTTCTTCGCTCCTTTTTCCAGAATAGCTATGAACTGCCCTTTTATTTGGGCCACTAAGAGCTTTCTTTGGTCTCTTTAAATCTCCGTCGTGCTGTCTGGAGTATAGGTTCTCTGGGATGGCTGTTACAGCAGCTCCTGTATCTGTATCAGCCATTGTTTCCACAGCTCTTTTTCTTCTTGAGTGTGTATAGCTCTGTAGCAGGGTCGTAGAAAGTCCTGCACATGAAAAGGGGTGAGAGCAAAGCCCTGGTGAATTAAAATGTATTCGATTATTTTAGAACGGGGTCCCCTGTGTAGCTTATTATTTGTATTATTTTATGGTATGATTTATGTATATGTATGTATATATAATGACGGCGAAAGCCATGTGTTTTGTTATTGTTTTATTTCTGGCAGAGGCAAGATTAGGCAGCTTGTCCTCTGCCAGTGTATATCTAAAACCTTGTGGTAATGTGTGGCTGTCGGCTAGTGCGTTGTTAAACTAGCCGGTAGACACACGTAATTAATAAACTTGTGCAGATTGTGGCCGAGGGGTAATAGAATAATTACTAGCTAGTTAAACCCCTCGGCCACGGTATATAAACCTGCAGCGCTCTCAGTTCGAGGGGGGAGGGGGGTACAGAGGAGAGTACGGGAGAGCGAGAGGAGAAAGGAAATTTAAAATCATACAGGATCAGTGACAGCGTTTGCCCAGCCTGACCTGTATTTGTTTTGTGTTCAGGATTTGTTTTGTTTTCCTGTTTTGTTTTGCTCTGTGAGCAAGTGTGTTTTTGTTAAACCTTTTATTTTATTTTTGTTTAAATAAATGGTGCCGCAGTGCCTTCACACCTGCAGTACTGCCTTTGTTATTGTTCCTGCATCTGGCCTGACGTCACCACACGGCCACTCTGTCACAAGCTCCCAGAAATGCTATTTGTTCTGTTTCTCCATCATCCAGTATTGTTTCCAGTCTTTTTACTGTCCTGCATACAGCTGCAAAATGTCCCTTTTTGTGGCATTTTCTACATTCAACATCTCTGGCAGGACACACATTCCATTGGTGTTGAGGGTTTTTTCCACATCTCCCACAGCTGTTTTTATATTCTCTATTTTTTTTCTTTGTGTGTTTTAAATGTGTGTTTCTCAGGCCTGCCACACTGAATTCCTTTTTTGAATTTCCTGTTGAATGTTAGTGCATCTACATTCGCGTTATTATCTTCTATTTTCTCTTTCTGGCGAAGTAGTGGTTGTTGTTTTTAAATTTCTTCATGCTGTCTAACTTGAGCAATTGCTTTAGCTGGTGTTAATTCTGAATCCAGTCGCAGCTTTTCAGATAAACGGGAGTCCCTTATTCCTACGACGATCCTATCTCTGATCTTTTCTTCCAGCAGCGGGCCAAATTTACAATGCTCCGCTAGCCTGTGAACATCTGTTATAAAGCACTCTGTGGTCTCCCCCGACTCCTGGTGGTGTTTGTTCAATTTTGCATGTTCATATATAACATTGTGTTTTCCACAAGCAAGCTTATTTGGTATTCCACCAGGCCTGAAGCTATTCTAAATCTTTCAACACAGTGAATCCACTTAGGCCACAAGCTCAGATCAGAAAAGTTAAAACTGCCTGGCGGTGTGATTGAAAATATTTGATCCATTGTTTTCTTCCGATTATTTGCTTATTTGCTTTCAGACGCACTCCCCCTTTTTTTGCAGTAAGTTGGCGTCTTTTATCTTTACTCCGCTGTCTTCTTTTCTTTTTCTTTTTTTTTAAAAATACTGCTACATTATTCAGCACTAAGCTTTACTTTTGACTTATGGAGTTCTTCACTTCTGACACCATGTTGTGTTGTTTGTTAGAAGTGTAGAGAACACACCGGACCCCATGCTTTGTTTTATGCGTATCTTTTATTAATAAGCCCCCCTTCTTCATCCTGGAAGCACTCCCACCGGGTCATGCCTCCATCACTATCCAGAGGGGTTAACCCTTTAGTTGCCCACTGGCACAGTGACTAAAGAAGGTTGAATGAGCAGCATTAAAAAGCGTCTGTACAGCGCCGTGTAAATGTGGAGACTTACTGAATAGTCAACGTTCATATTTGCAACCAATCAGAGAATTGCAGGCGGGTTTATCCACTGACTACTCATCACTCTCGCAGTGTGAAGAGGTTAGACTACTGTAGTCTAAAAATAATGGCTCATACAGGTACCATTTGTATTGTGTTGGAATTATTCTTTTCATCCATGATATCTGTATATCTGCATGCAAATTACTTTGTAGCGATAGGCTATCAATTGCGGAAATCAACGCTGTCATGTCACATCACTGTGCCATCTTTACAATGCAGTGCACTGAAGCTTGTCATAGTTTGAACACTTTGTGCATTAAAATAGCCCATCACAACAATAGGATGGGGCTGTAAAACATGACAAAAGCATTTTTAAACATGCGCCACTCGGAAGCATGGAAACATATTTTCTATTGAAATAAGTCTATATTCACTTTCAGTTCACCACAGGTACCCTCTGAAAAACGTATGTTCGTGAATAATTTATAAACTAGTTATTTTCACATTTGTGAAATTCATATTGTAAAAATATTTTACAAGTTTCAGAACATTTTTTATTTCTTTAAGTAGACATTTGATGTTGTTTTTAGCAATAATGAAATAGCAAAAGAGGCAAATGTCAGGGCTTGAATTACTGGGGATCCTTTAAATTTCTCCAAATAGTTTTATTTCCAGATTTCCTTTTTAACATGTTTTAAGCAGACAGATATCACTTAAAACAGAAAGGAACCTGTTAAAAATATGTTAATTGTATGATGACATTTCTGCAGTTCTTCAGTACCTATCAATGATAATGAAAAAGCATCTCCTTACAATCTGAAAACTTCGCATTTTAAATAGGCTAATGCTTATGCTTATATTAAGGAAGATTAAATAGTATTCCTTTCGTAGTAAAGAAGTGACAACATTTCATTTGATCAGAACAGGAATATGATTTTATATTATTACACATTGATCCATGTCTCAGCTTGTACTGTTGACTCAAAAAAAAAAAAAAAAAAACTCCAGCAAAGAAATTAGCCTTTGGAAAATGTATCTAATTTAGATTGTCAGAAGACGCTTTCTCATGATCATTGACTGGTACCAAAAAATAGAATATGCAGGAAATGTTATCATGCAATTAACAAATTTTTAACAGATTCCTTTCTGTTTTAAGTGATGCCCATCGCCTTACAGCATGTTAAAGGGGGAATTTGGAAATTTCAACTATTCAGAGAAAAAGGGTTTACCTACATGGATTACTATTTACCAGACTTAATAACTACTTCAGAAGGAAATTCCTGTTTCTGCAATCAGGGCAGCTTCTAAACAAAACTCTGATGAAAAGCTGATTAGATTCTATGAAGTAGCCATTTAATAAATAGAAATATTGACATATGTAATGTTTTCATCCAGGAAGGGCCTGATTTGCAGAATGAAAACTGGAGGATAGCATAGAGAGAGAGCGAGATGGAAAGTGGAAATCAAAGAGATCAGATGCAGTTTCTTAGGCAGAAAAGGGACTAGATTTGCAGCAGTGATCCTCAATAAAGTAGAATCTTGGAAATTTGATATTATTGAATTGTTACTGTGTAATGTAATAACTATACTTGTTATATAGAAATGATATTACAAAGACAATAAGATCATTTATTCATAAAAAAAGTAAAATATTCCACTCTTAATATCACCAGTCTCTGCATTCACTTTCAATATAATATGAGATCAAACATTGCCAAAGCAAAAATAAAAACCTGAGATCTTCCCCGTAGCTTGGACATTGGAAGTTATTCACAATATTTCCATACTGTCCCAGTTTAAGGACTTAAAAAACTGGTCACCTTAGGTTGAAGGAACCTCTGAAATGTAACAAGACTAATATGTGAAACAAAATACGGAAATGTGCCTTAGTTTAATCTAGGATAACCTTGAGGTCTATTTGATTAATCCAATTGGTGGCAGATTAAATGCTATTGTAGTTAAAAAATCTCCAGCCATTTGCGTGAGTCTTCAGTGTATTTTTTGTCTTTTAAAGTAAGTAAAAATGGCAGGTTGGTAAGCCTTGGCTGAGATTTGGAGGATGGATGATAGGGGCTCACTTCTCCTATCTTCCCCAGCTTTTTTTCAAACCTTATAGTTAAGGCTGTATTTTTTTCACGCTTATTTTTTATGTCTTTAAAAGGCAGACATAAAAAACGAAATATTCTACAATTGAGCATTTACATATTTTGGAACATTTGTTGTATAATAACTCTAGAGAAATGATCAGTTTTGACTGTGACAACGCCGTTTTTTTCTGCTTTAATAAATATTATGTTTAATCGTGAAATATCTTGAAATACCTGTTTACCGTGAAAAAAAAACATCTCTACTTATAGTGATTGTAGCTAACAAAATAGTTCCATAAACTATCTGCCATTCACATCCATTAGCTACACAGGTCTTAAATGTGCAGTTTTTATATTACTTAATTTAACACATTCCATCTGGTTCTACAATAGGTGAAAGGAATCTCTGTGTGCAGACATCAGATCTGTTCCTCTTTCAGACATTGAACTAATATCCGCCATGTTTTAGATAAACAAAATAGACCCACTTTTCTTGCTACTTATTAGTCAACTTTTTAAACGGAACCTATTTACAGTTACAGCTGGAAATGTTTCTTCTGTGTGGCTCTTTCAGTCAGGTAGGTTGGGTTGTACGCTAGAGCCTCTATTACAGATTCCACTGAACACTCTTCTGCAGACTAAGCCCATTTTCCTGATGCAATTCAATTAGAGTTCGAATAACCTTTTGGCACTGGTACTATCCATCCAGTGCAGTGATGATCCTGTGTTTTAATCTAGCATGAAGAATGGGATGAGGTATCTACAAGTGTAATTGGATTGGTGACTCCCTCTCCTGTGCTCTCTGTGTAAATCCTGTCTGATTTCTTTTTATTTTACAGCTGTTTCCTTGGCTCTTGGTCTGAATGGAGTCTTTACGAACACCATTAAATTAATAGTGGGAAGGTAAGCCATTTGAGTTCTCCATTGATTATTCAAAACGTCCTTAAAATATCTTAACGAACCAGAGGCCAAGAGCTGGTTCCCAGGCCTTCTCTAATCTGTCAAAAGAATGGAGGCACAGTTAATCAGTAATTTAATTGCAGAGATCCATCATGAAATAAACTATGAATACTTAACAACCTAACAACCGCTTACAAGTTGTTTTGACTGCGTCTGTAAAAGTCATCTATTGAGGAGAATCATTTTCCTGCATGTATCCATTAACCTTTTCAGTACCCGAGGGAAGGGCTTTCCTCATCTTGCTTCTCAAACAGACCTCAACAAGACTAAACGCTGCTACCCACCGGCAAGCTGAACTGTGCAGCAATTAATAGAACTATACTTTTGATAAGTATCTTTCACACCACAGATGACACAGGAGCGGCACTGCTTTGACGCGCGTGAACTAGGGCATTGAGCAATCAGAGAACAGCTTCAATGCACGTGGTCCAGCAGGGTGAAGCAGTATCCAAAATGACAGAGAAAACAATTATACTTGTCGTTGAAAAAATACCCAGAGCTTATGACAAAGGGCATCACAATTATAAAGATACAGATTTGAACGATAATATATAGGAGTCTATTTCGAAGGAACTGGATAAGTCTGGTGTGTAAGATTTATTGCCATATATGTTGAAATACCGTCAGAGAAGACACTCATAATTTTCACATCATGTTGACGAATATGTACCAGTCTTGATCATAGTTTTGTTAATTGCAATTCTGAACAGTTGTATAGATCTGTCAGCTTTCAAACATCACCTCTGTGTCGCTTCTGGTGTGTGTGGTCATGTCGCTGCGAAACTGTCTCGTCGCCAATTAAAGAATCGAATCGTGTCTGGTGTGTGGAGACCTTTACACTGGCACAGCAAATTATTCAGACAAGTTTCAATATCCAGTGGTACTAAAATTAAATAATGAAATAGTAATACAATTAGACAAATAAGTAACACTTTACATTGTGGGTTTAATTACTGTGCATTTACATAGTAAATACATGTGCTTTTACACATAATTACAATGTTATTATGCATAGTTTTGCACCATATATGCAAGTAGGGTTAGGGTTAGGTTTAGAGTTAGGGTTAGGGTTAGGATTAGGGTTATAGCATGCAAAAAAATGTGCACATTAAGGACGAAGCATTTACCGTACGCATAACATGATTACAGGGTGCAGTTCTGTCCTCGTCCTATTTACTATTCCCATTTCCATGCGGAAAGCAAGGATTTAGCAGATGCAAAAATAGCACTGCCGCCTCATTTGCATTGAATTAAGGATGTTAACGTGTGCAAAGCAGCATGTTAAACACAGATAATGAGCTGCCATACATTCATGAGCTATTCACGAAGGTCTGACAAGGATTTTGCGCAGGCAAAAATGACCAAAAAATTCTGCCGACTGAATGCTGTCACAAAGCAGAGAGCATAGGTAGCAGAAGCTGTGTAGTGATTTCAAATGGCATATATTTAAGGTCCTGAATATATATATATGATTTATTTCTGTTTAAAGATTGAGCATTTGCCTGCAAAAATCTTTCTTAATATAAATAAAAATAAAGGTCTAGTATACATGGGATTTGAACCTACACGCAAGCATGTTGTGTTATCTGGCAGTGCTACACAATTAGTTGAGACAAGTAGTGTTTTGAAAGATGAAGTCAGCCAGTTGAGAATTCTCCAGACATTGAGAGTTTTTGAACCATCATTCATCATCTTCATCCTCATTCTGAAATTCTGAGCTTGAGTTCTGAAAATATTTGGTTTCCATTGTAGTCCCTATTGGCACAAGCAAGTACAGTTTCCTCTCTATATACAGGTCGGTGAGAGTAACGCTATTTGTGGTCCCCGGTGGACAAAAAAAAGAACATAATTTCTGAGAATTAGCTATGCTGAAGGAGAGCCTATATATTTGGTAAACGTAACACACAAATAAATAATACATTAATATAAATATTGGAATAAATGAATACATAACTTAATACAGGCATTTATGTATTTATTTATTTATCTTGATATTTATTTATTTATTTTTCACTATCATAAACAATGACATTTACTACTGTATGAAACGAAAATGATACAATTGAACAATAACTGTTAGTGAAAATATTTTTACTTTCAAATTGAAAAATATATTGTAACGACCCTTACAATTGTTTTGTTGCAGGACTTCTTGTCTGTTCAGTTTGTCTCGTCTGTCTATGTTACATGTATTGTAAGGGGAACGGGACGGGTCACGCCGTTAGTGATTGGGGAGAATGTGTGTGTTGTTTAGGGGGGTTGCAGAGCATTTGATAATTCAACTCCGTCTCCTATTCTTTGACATACATTAGTTGCTTAAACGATTTCCAATATCTTATTTAGAAAAATGTACTGTTTAGTACTGATCTGTACATTCTACTTTGTCCCCAGCATTTGAATAATGCTGAAGACAACGAACATAACCACGTGATGTAAACAATCCAAGTTGCAGTCACGTGACCCCAGCAGGCTACATAACTCAGTATTTTTCTTATATCTTTCTGTTAGAAAGATATAATTTATGATATGCCAGATACTTGGAATTTGTGACCCCTACTGTGCACCACCGATGAGCAAGCACACTTTGACGTGATTTGACCAAGATTATTTTTTCCTTTTAAGAAAACCTACTTACCGGTACATGTTATTAAGAAAAAATACATTTTCAATAGTTTCTTACAAGATACAGTACTAATATGAATTATATACGGTATTTCTATGTTCGTTTATAAACGTGTACCATCTTTCATTAAATAGACTTACTATTAAAACAATGTACTGTATATGACATATTTGGTATAAGAGTATCATAACTTTGTACGGGGATAAAAAAAAAATAATAAAATAAACTTTTGTTTTACGAAGCGTCAGTAAGAGTCTGTATATTTCCTGTAAAATCAGCTTCAGCAAGTGCCAGCTAAACGGTTAAGATAAGCAGTTTTCAAGTTGACTAAAATTACAGGTAGATGGATGCTGTTTGCAATTATTGTACTTTTAAATATGTTATAAATGATGATGTTTCAGTGATTTCATATTAGTTCAGTAAAGTAATACATGTAGTATAATGCATTATGTTAACAGTAAAGGCATATTTTATGTAAGGACTAGGAATCACCAACCTGATTAATTGTCCTAAACTGTATTACAGTATACTGCAGTTTTGATAGACCAAGGCTGACTGAGAAATATGTCCGGGTTTGGTCTGTGGAAAAAATGGCAGCCCTACCCTGAGTACTACTTCCTAAACATGAACACGTTACAATATACTAAAGATTATTATGGTAGTTTACAAAATTAGATGAACATATTCAATACAATCAGGATAATACATTATAATTATTTGCAAAATCTTGTTCATCTCGTTACTTGTTATAAAACCTGTAACTTTACTGCTATACTACTTGCAAACTTGCGTACTGCTTCGTGGCGTGAAAGCTACCGTCCCTGCACTGCAACCTGCGTTAGAAGCATGTCTTGAGTTCGATTCCCACACAGGGTTTATATTGCATATATTTTATTAAATGGATTTTATTTATGTGTAACAAACACATTTTTAATGTGAAAAAAATGTAGGTGATATGAATGACACTTTCATTGAACATACATACTTTTGCACACATATCTTTAACATGCATATATATATTGTTGATGGTTTCTATTGTATACTGTTGATGAAATAATATGAAATCATGATTGAATTTGGATGTGTCAATTCCATTATGCTGAATCAATTATTATATTTATTTTAAAGAAATTCACTCTAATTTATGTGTCAGATTGCTGCTGAACATACAGTATGTAGCACCCGGGAGGGGCACTCATTCTTTCTGATCAGGGTGGGATCAGCCAGGCAGAATACCAGAAGGAAAATATAAACTAGACCACACTACTATGTCGGGCAATGAACATCATTTTATTAAACAGGGGCAGATCACCTAACAAACAGAGCAGATCTAGAATACACAGTCACGGCGAGCGACTAAACACAGAATTATAATTTAAAACTAAAGAGCAGTGTGGCTCAATATCTGCAGGGAGACGTAGCTCACAAAAAAAAAAAAAATTGCAATAAAACCAATACAGCCCATCTCCAGCACTCCTCTAAAACCTAGTTCAAAAACACATACATGACAAAATGGAGACCAAAGGCGCAGGCAGGGAGATAGGCCTTTAAATTCGTTGGCTCTTTCCTATTTGTTTTTCTACCACCTGCTGAATCCGAGAACCCCGCACCGGATGAGTGGGAGAGATCACAGCTGGGGGTGGGCCGCTCAGAGAGGGAGTGGGATGAGGTCATCCAGGTGGTCGTCAAGTCGCTGCTGGAGAGAACGTAGCCACTGCCAGAGAGTCTGGCGCTGCCGGAGGGAGAGTACCCCATGCCGCCAAGGAGGGAGTGTCCTATGCTGCCAGTGCCAGAGCCCCAGAGAGAGAGCCCAGCATCACCAGAGTGCCCAGCGCTACCGCCTGAGAAAGAAACCCGTGCCGCAGCTGCCACCAGAGAGCTCCGCTCCACAACTGCCGGCTGTGTCCCGCGACGCCCAAGAGAAAGTGCCCTACACTGCCAGTGAGAGACTGCACAGCAACACCAGCGAAAGAGTACCTCCCGCTGCCCAGAAGAGTCTGTCCTGCACTACCAGAGAGAGAGTACCTCGTGCCGCCAGAGCCCCAGAGAGAGAGCCCCGCGCTGCCAGAGCCCCTGAGAGAGCCCATTTAATAGATCTGATGAGTCCTGCTTTCAATACGCTCTGATGAAGACAACATGTCAAAACACATCAGCGTACCTGTTTTTACCTTGTTTTAATGAATAAAGTATGAATAATTGACACACATTTGGGATGTAGACTTTTATTTAACATCTATATTTTCTACTATATATACTGTGTGTGTGTGTGTGTATATATATATATATATCAGTATATATACTGATGCACAAAAGAAACGCAACACTCAGGTCTAATGGATTTAATCAGAAATACAGATCAAAGAATCATGATAGGTTTTCAGTATAAAACATGACACACTGTCAAAATGAATACATTACAAAGTTAGTATCGGGTATGACCTCCCTGAGCATTAACACAATCCTGGCAGCGTTGGCGCATAGACCTGATCAGCCTCTGGAATGACTGCTGTGGGATGTTCTGCTGCTCTTCCTGTGCAGCTGCAGCCGGCTGGCAAAGGTTGGCTGGTCGCGTTTGCCCCACCGGTTGGCTTGAACAATGCAACATTCAGCATAATGGCCTTGGGCCGGTGTGGTGACCCTTTGCCTACCAGGACGTGGCTTGTCACTCACAGAGCTGGTTTTCTGGTTTCTCCTTGGTTTACCTTATCCAAACAGCAATACATTGCCTGAAAATAGGTTGAACAATTTTGCTATTCCCGTAATGTGTGTGTTATAAAGTACAAAAAGACAAGCTAAGTTACAAGAAACAATTGGGGCAACCTTGGTCAGCACCAAGCAAATAGGCACAACTGTCAAAGCGGTGGGGGTCAAGGTTGCCCCAATTGTTTCTACTAACTTGGCTTGTGTTTTTCAGGCACAATAAACGTGGATCAAATGCCTGAAAAACACAAGCCAAGTTAGTAGAAACAATTGGGGCAACCTTGACCCCCACCGCTTTGACAGTTGTGCCTATTTGCTTGGTTGCTGGTGCTTATCATGATTCTTTGCTCTGTATTTTTGATTAAATCCATTAGACCTGAGTGTTGCATTTCTTTTGTGCATCAGTATATATAGTGCCTATAGAAAGTCTACATCCCCTTTCAAAATGTTCACCTTTTGTTGCCTTATAGCCAGCCTGGAATTAAAATGCATTAAAATAGTTTTTTTTCATTTATCTATACATCCTACCCCACAACTTCCAAGTGAAAAAACTATTCTAGAAATTTGCAGAAAATTAATTAAAATTAAAAACTCGAATAGCTTGGTTGGATAAGTGTCCACCCCCCTTGTAATAGCTTAATTATCTCAGTTGTAACCAATCGCCTTCAAAATCATCACACAAGTTAAGTGGCCTACACCTGTGTTCAATTGTAGTGATTCACATGATTTCAGGATAAATTCAGCAGTTCTTGTAGGTTCCCTCTGCTGGGTAGTGCATTTCAAAGCAAAGACTCAACCATAAGCACCAAGGTGCTTTCAAAAGAACTCTGGGACAAAGTTGTTGAAAGGCACAGATCGGGATGGGTATAAAAAAATATCAAAGGCCTTGAATATCCCTTGGAGCACGGTCAAGACGATTATTAAGAAGTAGAAGGTGTATGGCACCACCAAGACCCTGCCTAGATCAGGCTGTCCCTCCAAACTGGATGACCGAGCAAGAAGGAGACTGATCAGAGAGGCTACCAAGAGACCAATGGCAACTTTGCAAGAGCTACAGGCTTTTATGGCCAAGACTGGTCAAAGTGTGCATGTTTGTTAAGTATAGTTTACCAGCTGTATTTAATAAAATTATGTTCATTGCCCGACATAGTAGTTTGGTCTAGTTTATATTTTCCTTCTGGTATTCTACCTGGCTGATCCCACCCTGATCAGAAAAAAGGAGTGCCCCTCCCGGGTGCTACATACTGTATGTTCAGCAGCAATCTGACACATAAATTAGAGTGAATTTCTTTAAAATAAATATAATAATTGATTCAGCATAATGCAATTGACATATCCAGATTCAATCATGATTTCATATTATTTCATCAACAGTATACAATAGAAACCATCAACCATATATATTATATATGCATGATAAATATGTGTTCAAAAGTCTGTTCAATGAAAGTGTCAATCATATCAACTACATTTTTTTCACATTAAAAATGTGTTTGTTACACAAATAAAATACATTTTATTTATTTTTTGCAATATAAACCCAGTGTGGGAATCAAACCCAAGACATGCTTCTAACGCAGGTTGCAGTGCAGGGACGGTAGCTTTCACGCTACGAAGTAGTATGCAAGTTTGCAAGTAGTATAGCAGTAAAGTTACAGTTTTTATAAAGAGATGAACAAGATTTTGTAAATCATGATTATGTATTATCCTGATTGAACGTTTTCATCTAAGCTTGATCTGTTAATTTAGTGTATTGTAAGGTGTTCATGTTTAGGAAGTAGTACTCAGGGTAGGGCTGCCATTTTTTCCACAGACCAAACTCGGACATATTTCTCAGTCAGCCTTGGTCTTTCTAATTCCTGTGACAACTTATAAGAAGAATACTCTGTGGTTGCAAAATACCGAGTTATGTAGCCTGCTGGGGTCACGTGACTGCAACTTGGATTGTTTACATCACGTGGATATGTTTGTTGTCTTGAATTTAAACCGTGTTTGATGTGTGTCTCTCAGCAGCTATGTACAGTGTTTACTGAAAGCGGGATGGTTAAATTGAGCGGGCCAGCTCAACAAAGTCTGTTTATAAAAAAAGAGGCGCTGCGGTTATACAGCGTATAAGTTAACTGCAGCTGTGTGCACGACTCCCCGAACCTCCAGAAAACTGTTGTCTTTTTTAAACCCATCGGAATGAACTAACACAGGGAGAAGATCGCTCAGTGTTAACTACAGCCTGTGTCCGTTCATAGCTTCCGCTCAATCGTATGCCCAGTGTGAACCAGACTTTATTCAAATGCTGGGGACAAAGCAGAATGTACAGATCAGTAATAAACAGTACATTTTTCTACATAAGATAGTGAAAATCGTTTAAGCAACTAATATATGTCAAAGAAAAGGAGACGGAGTTGAATTATCAAATGTTTTGCAACCCTTGTAAACAACAACACACATTCTCCCCAATCACTAACGGCATGACCCGTCCCGTTCCCCTTACATGTAACATAGACAAACAAGCCAAGCTGAACAGACAACAAGTCCTGCAACAAAGCAATTGTCCGGGTCGTTACAATATATTTTTAAATTTGAAAGTAAAAATATGTGAAAGCATGATGACCTTTATGTACAAAAATCTTCACCAATATACAACTGAACAAGAACTGTTCAATTGTATTATTTTCGTTTCATACAGTAGTAAGTGTCATTGTTTATATGATAGTGAAAAATAAATAAATAAATATCAAGATAAATAAATAAATACATAAATATAGAGAGGAAGCCGTACTTGCTTGTGCCAATAGGGAGCACAATGAGCGTTACTCTCACAGGAAACTAAACATTTTCAGAATTCAAGCTCAGAATCTCAGAATGAGGATGATGATGATGAATGATAGCTCGAAAAATCTCAAATATGTCTGACTTCATCTTTCAAAATACTGTTTGTCTCAACTAACTGTGTAGCACTGACAGATAACACAACATGGTTGTAAGTTCAAACCCCACATATACCTGCCTTTTTTTTAATTTTTTTTTTACTGAAAATATGAAGATATTTTTGCAGACAAATGTTCATTTTAAAAGAGAAATAAATCATATCAATAAGTGTGTTCCCTAGTATATTTCCATGTGGACAAAACAAGTTAATTGTCATTAAAATCTGATGTCCTGTAATATACATATGCGTAGATAAAAGTGCCTGGGGTCTGCAAAAATCTGCAAAAAATACGTCGGGAGAAAAAGGAGAAGGACATTTTTACCTTCCTTTGGCGACTTATTTCTCTTACTGTATGACAGGTATTTACTTTTTGTTTCTACATTTCACATAAGAGTGTTGGGAACTACAAATTAAATGTGGAATGGTCCTTTTGGCTGATTTACTGATTTACTTTTCCTGCGCCAGTCACTGGCAGTTCTCGGGCTTCGCTGTAACTTGGCGTGAGGAACTACAGTTTCTCTCGATGTATTTGTATTTGTATGTAAAAAAAAAAAAAAATAGCCTAATAAATTAGGGCATATTAAAATAACATTAATGTGTTTGTACATATGTACAATAGGCTTAAAGAGTACAATAGTAAAATTAAATGAATACCTATAGCAGGCTTTTTTTTTTTCTTTTAAGTCGATCCTACATGCAATATAGTACAAAACAAACCATGCTGATTGATGTGTTGTAGGCTTCACATTGTTATAGGACGCTTAGATAATAAAATATGATTTTAAATTAAAACTAAATTATTTCAGCATACTTTCTTTTATCTCCAGTAAGTAAACTCCTTCACCTGTTTTCAGTAGATAAATACCATGTGCAACTCCATCCCATTAGAATTTTTCAACCGGTACTTTTGCTTCTAATTGGTTAGTAAACAGGGCGTGACGCTTTGGAAATACCATGCTCAGTCATTTCAATTTTCTTCCTGCAATTCTGGCCAAATTACCTCCACTTAGTAAATGAGGCCATAAGCACATTGTAAGTATGCATAACAACATTGTAATTATGTGCAAGTACACATGTGTTTACTAATTAACTGCTATGCACATACACAGTAATTAGAGACACTACACTTTATAATATACACATGGAAAGAACATCAAAGGCACCTTGTTATTTTGTTTCAACAAACTACCACTTTTTCTTAATAAAATCAGCTATGACTTTTTCTTAATAAAATAAATATATAATAATAATAATAATAAAACGAAAAAAACACATTGTCCATCTGTTGAAGAGCCCGTCAGTTATGTTTTCTGTATGATATTTTTATTATCACATTTTTGGCCCTGTACAAAAAGCCTGAAAATAAAAAAAACGTAAATAAACACTGATAAAGGGAATGAACAAACAGATTGCTCGGCTGAACAGCCCTGTGTGCTCAGTGATTTACAAATGTTAAAGCAGGATGATCTACTGTACTTTTATGAGCCTTTTTTTAATAAGAAAATACATGAAACATTGCTTGAAATTATAATGGTCTTACCTAACTTACTGTAGAAGTACAATGAATATCATTAGGTATTTGACACATGATATTATACACTAATCTATACCAACAGTATCTGTCAGATAATTAACCTATAAATGAGTCTGTTTAACGTTTCATATTATTATAGTGTTGTTACTATTGTACGGATTGGTCTTGTGAAACCTGTTTGTTTGCCTCATGAAATTACACCTTCAATAGTAACTATCTATCACCTGTCATGAATGGAGCGATAACCAAGGCTTGAAGTCACCTTTCTTTTGTCTTATTAGCCTTAGCTACATTATCACTGCTCCTGTTATGTGTTTGCTACAGAGCTGGTTTGTTCCAGTATTATTCTCTATAGGCAACATTGGTGTAGAACTCACATACTAGACAAGCTAAGTCTGACTCACATCTCTTGCACAACTGTCTGATTCAGTCAGTAGTCCCACTGATGCAATGAAAACAGCATTAGGAACTTCTTCTATTCTATTAAAATGCTGAGGAAGACGACAGCAACAGTGCATCGACTATGACTGTGTGTAGAAATTAGATAAATGCATTACCTATTGCATGTGTTACTAGAAGTTCAGTATAGAAATAAAATGTGATAATAATTCTTGTTCAAGAAAATCAATATTTTAGTGGTGTTCTGATTTAGGACTACACCACTGGGTAGGATATGCATAACAATTATTGCAACTCTAATAAAAGGTTAAGGACGGTGAACGTCTGTTCACCATCCTTAATATCGGCAGGAATACCATGAACTGGTTGAGTCTTTAAAGTCGAGATCTCTTTACATGCTATAAGTGTCAATATAACCCACACACTAAAGCTTGCATTTCTATAACTCTATTATATACTGCTTCATTCTTATACAAATCTTATTGTATTCTATTCATTACCAACCATTATTTAGACTGCTGTGATTTTCATTGAAAAGTGGGGAAAAAGCTGATCAAAAGAATACCATTAAGTGACTGAGAAAGGTGGCTGTTTGTAACGTCACTGCTTTGAATTTGTATTCCAAAAGGTGCCTCAGGTATTGATGTAATGAATGAGTTTTCTTTGTGCTGTGCTGTGGCTTACAGCAGGCAATATGTGCACACTGTGGCTGAAATATCCTCAGCAGTCTATAATACATGGCTATGTGCATCACTGTTGGGTCCTGAACGGCTGTTCTGTCTCCCCCTGCAGGCCGCGGCCAGACTTCTTCTACCGTTGTTTCCCGGACGGGGTAATGACCACGGCGATGCAGTGCACCGGGGAGCCCAGCCTGGTGTCTGATGGCAGGAAGAGTTTCCCCAGTAACCACTCCTCTTGTAAGTCCACCCGGGTGACAGAGTTTACTTTACCTTCTCTTCTTCCGTGAGTGTTCGAGGGTACCAGGAGAGTGCCATCTGCAAAGCAGAGTTAGTGATATCACATTTTGTTGTGCGCTTGGATCTGCAATTTTGAAAAAAAACAGTTTTTCACAGGAATCCGTCAACATGGCTTTCCAAGAACCCTTACACACCACTGTTCGGGTCACCCCTTACACACCACGAGGTGGGTCACCCCTTACTCACCACGGGGCGGGTCACCCCTTACACACCACGGTGCGGGTCAACCCTTACACACCACGGGGCGGGTCACCCCTTACACACCACTGTGCGGATCATCCTTTATACACCACGGGGCGGGTCACCCCTTACACACCACTGTGCGGATCATCTTTTACACACCACGGGGTGGGTCACCCCTTACACACCATGGGGCGGGTCACCCCTTACACACCACTGTGCGGATCATCTTTTACACACCACGGGGCGGGTCACCCCTTACACACCAAGGGGCGGGTCACCCCTTACACACCACTGTGCAGATCATCCTTTACACACCACGGGGCGGGTCACCCCTTACACACCACGGGGTGGGTCAGCCCTTACACACCACGGGGCGGGTCACCCCTTACACACCACTGTGCGGATCATCTTTTACACACCACGGGGCGGGTCACCCCTTACACACCATGGGACGGGTCACCCCTTACACACCATGGGGTCGCGAGTGCCTTTTAATGGGGTCGCGAATACTTGTGCAATTAAAAAAAAAAACTATTTTTGTTTAAGAAACAGGTACGTTCATTTCTTATTATTGGCACTTTTTACTCCAAATAAGTCCTCATTTTCTCTTTCTGCCTCTGTCTGTACGTTCTGATCTGGTTACCTAACAACCAACTAAGGCTTTTTTCCACTCTTGCATGTCAACCAATCAGCACTTTGGTACCGGTCTTGCATGTCAGCCAATCAGCGGAATCCACTTCTGTAGTGTTAACTCGACTATATTTGCTGTGAAGGGAGTTCATAAAGTTTTAGTGTATTGTAGCCATTGCTGCTACAGGATAATGCTGCATGAGTTGTTTGCAAGCTCTGGCAAATGTCAACATTGTGTTAATACAAGAACTAGCAGTACCTTGCTGGATACATGACAGGACACTGGCTGACAGCCCTGCAAATCTGTTTTCCCTATAGTTATAATGGGTGCATGTTCTGCACCGAGACTGACCCCTCGCCAGCGCAGGAAGGGTGCACATGGGACTTGGGGTGCAACTGGAGGGAGGTGTGTATGGGGGGGTTACAGGATGGGAGAGTGTGACTGGTTGGGGGCTGATTAAATGTTGCAGTTGTGGGTTGGCTGTGGGCTATAAATATTGGGTGAAATCTGTGCTCCACAAGCTAGTCTAGATTGGCGGGAGCTTCTGTCCGATTGGAAAACGATAAAGTAAGTATAGTAATAGGCAACTGTTTTGTTTACATTTTTATTTTATTGTGTGTTTCGGTGCATACCTCCTTTTATTTTCTATCCCTCCCTACCCAGTATCTGTCCGTGTTCCTTCTTCGCCATAGCAATAATATTTTGCTACAGTATTTTAAAAAGGAGCATTTTCTGAAGAAGAGTATTATAAACGGTAGTAATGAAAGGGAGTCGAGCGGCACTGCAAGAAAAAGAAGTGCTGACAACAAGGATCCGATCAGCAGCAAAAAAACAAAAACCCCAAATTATGATAAAAAATATTTGCAATACGGTTTTACCTGGTTTGGTTCTGAACTGGGGCCACGGCCATAGTGTGTGGTGAAGTGCTGGCTAAGGAGAGCTTAAAACCATCGAAAATGTTGCAGCACCTGCAGACAAAGCAGGGTTCTCTTCAAGGGAAACCTATAGATTTCTTTCAGTGAAAGTTGACAGTGCTAAGGGGCCAAACGAAAGTACTCAAGCTGGCAGCTACAACTAACGAGAAGGCTCTCTGTGCATCTTTTACTGTGTCACACTGGATAGCTGGCAATATTGGAGAAACATTTGGTTTTCGATTATGATGGGGCAAAGTGCTGCCAGCCAGCTTGATTCCCTTCCCCTGTCTAATGACACTGTTGCCAGGCGTATTTACACCATGGCTTTTGACCTGTATGAACAAGTGATCGTCAAGGTAAAGCAAAGTATTTTTTTTGCTATTCAATTGGATGAAATGACTGATGTGTCAGGTGCTGCTCAGATGCTGACCTACATTAGATTTGAAGATGATGGGAAGCTCGAAGAGGAATTTCTGTTCTGCCGGCCATTGCCTCAGCGTGCAATAGGAGAACAACTCTTTGCTCTTTTTGGATGGTTTTGTCTCCGATGCTGGCTTAGAATGGCAGCACTGTGTAGGCATTTGCAGTGACGGTGCTTGTGCCATGACAGGAAAAAACAGCGGGTTAGTCACCAGAGTGCAGGCTCTTGCACCACAAGCTATTTGGACTCACTGCATGATACAAAGGCAAGCCCTTGTTGCAAAAAAATGCCACCTGTTCTAAAACGTTCTCGATGAAGCTGTTAGCAATGTCAACTTTATCAAGTCTTGTCCAAAAAATGCCTGCCTGTTTGAAGTTTTGTGTGATGAGATGGGAGCAGAGCACCGTCAGCTACTTTACCACAGAGAAGTTTGCTGGATGTCACAGGACAAGGTGCTCAATCGTTTGTTTGAGCTCAGAGAGGAAGTGAGAATATTTCTTTCCAACAACAATTCTCTGCTGGCTGAAAAGCTTGTAGATGCTAAATGGCTTTCTTTGCTAGCTTACCTGGCAGATATTTTCGATTGCTTGAATAACCTTAACATGTCACACCAAGGACGAGCTACATCGACAAAATCAAAAGCTGGATCAAGAAGCTGACCTTGTGGTACAATTGTGTAAATCTTGACAATCTGGTAGCATTTTATTTATTAGATAACTTTCTGGATGAGAGCGTCTTTGCAATCCGTTATCGTCAGCCACCTTCAGCTACAGTTTTGAGAGTACTTCCCTGAAAAGGGTCAGAAAGCAGAGGGGTGGATTAGAAACCCCTTTATTGCTGAAGCGACTGCAGGTGCTAATTTGTCACTTACAGCAGAAGAAACATTGATTGACTTTTCTTGTGACAAGACACTGAAGCTCAGATTTTCTCAGCAACCTCTTGCTAACTTTTGGATTTCTGTGCAACAAGAATACCCAGAGCTATCATCTGCAGCTCTAAAAGCGTGCATGCCTTTCCTGTCTACCTACCTTTGTGAATCAGGTTTTTCTGCAGTCACTTTACTAAAAAAACAAGTACAGGACCCGCCTCGCTGTTGAAGAGGACCTTCGCCTTTACCTCAGCCACATGGAGCCCTGTTTCAAGCATTTGTGTTCATCCATGCAAGCTCACCCCTCCCATTAGGTAAGTACAAATGTATTATTATTATTTTTTATACTGTTGGCTGTAAAATAAGCAATGGCTATATTTTAGTTTTGTTGATATTGCCTTGTAATGTGTGTTTTACTTATCAGTACTAACTATTCTGCAGTAATACAGGGCAGTGGGGTCACAAAGTAATTTTTATTGGTAGAAAGGGGTCGCAGAACTGCTGATCTATGTGATTCAGACGGTCTAGCTTTGCTATATCAAACCACTGTCAAATGGAGCGTATTATGAACAGCGGTAACCAGAAATTACACAAGCGTAACTACAAGAGCACCCCTCCTGCAATATGCTTTTTAAATAATCACACACATTAACACAAAAAATATCCTGGACTGATAATACATTTTAACTTTATTGGTGGAAATTAACTTATGATATTCTGCTTTCTTATCATTTCTTATCATTTTTAAATTCTAATAATATCATACAAAGCATTGCCCTAACCCTGTCCCTTATTTTACAAATCATTTCAAACAATTATATCACAAAAATAAGATTTTCACTATATTTTGTAAATATGTATTACTTACTATTACAATTAATTAAACCAAAAGAAGCAATGATTTTGTAAGAAGATTAAACCTGCAAGTTTTAATAGTCAAGTCTCACCGTGAGAGCGACTGCCGCGTTGCTAGGAGATGGTTGTTGTTAGTAAATGTAATTCGTGCGACACTTTTAGTGCCATAAAATTGGGAAGAGGTTTGAGTTAGCGATAGCAAAGACAGTTTAAAATGGTGACAAGAGTAAGTGGAAAGAGTGTCGAGTAGTCAAACACACCAGCTGCTTCAAAAAGGAAGAGGGCAGTGGAATAAATAAGCAAATAATTAACAAAAGACTGACTGATGGAAATCTCCCTGCTGAGCTACCCGGACTTCAAAAAGCTGGTGGAAATTATGGTCTCCCAAAAGTCACATTAATGGTAGGAATTGCATATTTATTTTTAATTACATGTGTTATTCAATTGAAATGGTAACATGGCTTCTATTTTAGTCAGTGAATGCATTTTTGATTATTTCTTTATGTATTGTAATTGGCGGTTTCTGGCATTTGGATGTGTTGTTGGGTCTGGTAGCCCTCAGGGCTGTTTAGGGTTACACATGGGGCCCTGTCATTCATTTCAGTTTCACACCACTGCCCTAGAACATCTGCTGCAGATTTTGCACAATGTTGTTTTGCCTTCATCAATGTTAAGGTGCTGATGAAGTCATTAGCTGAAACATTTGTGGAATTTACTTTTTTTATGACTTCATCAGACACTCAATATTTCATATTTTGACTACAGATGAGTGTGCTTTTTAAAGAAAGAGGTTTAGAGGATTTGTAGTGTTGATATTTACACACACACACACACACACACACACACACACACACACACAGGGCCAGATTCCCAGAACTGCTTACTCCAAATCATCATTAGCATTAGCATGTTTTTTTTTTTTTTTTTTCAGATAGCAAAAACACACCCGATAACCCGAGAAGATAATGTGCAATCTTGGAATACTGTGTGTAATATTACAGTAGGTAAGGTAGTCCAGGGTCTGTGAAACTAACCTACAGATAATTAATGCATTATCCAAATCACAGATTTCTAATGAAATACATAAAAAAAAAAGTTTCATTACAAATTGAAATGTCAGTCAATCAGCCCTTTAGCAAGGTAAGACAACTGAGAACAAGTTTGCATATTTGGATAATTATGATTTAGTCAGGAAACTCATACGATAGATTATTTATTAAAACAGACTCGGCAACACTATAACAGATACACATCTTACACTACATTCTTTGTCCTCGTCTTTCGAGGTACCCTTGCCCATAAATTAGCTCGCATATAAGTGAAGGAGCTGACTGTAGTGAAGCCATAGGCAGGGGGACATGATAGCTGCCCTTCCTAGTTAAGTGAAGCCAAAAAGCAGGTGGAGGAGGGGGAGCACAGCAGGGATGTAATGGATTGAGGCAAAATATAAATGATTTCCTTGCCGATCATTAGACGTATTGTTTATCGTTGGACAAATAAGGAATTAGCTGTTTGATTGACGATTTAATCTGGTATTGGAAGCACCTAAAATATGCTTGATGTTTACGTGATTTGATTTAGGGTTAAACTAAGTTCCCTACCAGAACCACCACGATGCTTATTAAACATTCTCTATGCTTAAAAAAATCACTTTATCAAGGGCGCTGTCTTTTCACCATGGACATAATTCTACCTAATGTAAATATTCAAAAGACAACATCACCCTGGAGTAGGAAGTCTGCCCCCTTTGTGATATGTTGCACTTTTATCATGTCTGCCCCAGAGGCAGAACTGTCTGGCGGCAGATTTGCCTCAGAGACCGAAAAACGTTATGACTGAAGCTATTTACTATTAAGCTGTTTCTTATGAACACACTGCTTCATAAAAAGTGTTGTGGCTAGAGGCGCACTGCTCTGAAATAAGCAGATGCAATCCCCCTTTTGCAATGCCACACATTAAATGCAGCCTGGAGAGCTGTTTATCTTAAAAGGACTAAATCTAAGCAGATGTTTCAGTTCTCTTTACCCTTTATTAATCCCCATTTCATCCAGGAAAGCCTGTTAAGCGATTCATATCTGTTTTACATTCTGAACAATATTTCCTTTTGGGAGATGGTGATATTGCAGCATTAAACTACATTTTGAACACAGCTGGCTCCTATACACCTTCAAATAAGGTATGGTACTTTATTTGTGTGTGGGTTTTTATATTTAGAGCACATGCATACACACCCCTGTTAATCTTCTCAGGTTCACGGGAAGATTAATGATATCACAAAACACAATAGCAAAGAACACATAACAAGAAAACAAAAGCTTTAACCCTTTCCGTGACTAACAAGAGGGCTCATTGTTTTACTGTCTCGACCAATGTGCCAGTATTGTTAAGGATTATCATAGTGTGGTCTTGTGCAACAAAAAGCAATCCTCTATAATTCTCTGGATCACAAACGTACAAGCTACATAATAACTGGTGTCCATGTCTATTCAAAGCCATCTTCAGCTAACAAGCTATTGTCACTACCTATGTAATGTTCAGAATCCCGTGGTTTCAATACATTATTTGAATAGGGTATCAGTGAAGCTGCAGGCAGCAAGCACAGAGGGCCCCCATCAGTGCTACAGCAAGCAAACACACACCCACACACACAGGCACGCCTTAACTCAAACATCTGCATGCCTGCAAGAGTTTCTTTATCGGTTTGTTTCTAATTCTATTAAGTGCAGCAGTTAATAAGTGTTCGTAATTTGAATGTAATTATGCAGACACAAACATATGATTCCCTATTGAATCATATGATGTGTGAGCAAACAGGCCTCTGGTAAATAAAATGATACCTCGCCTATAGCTCCATTACCGTTTCCTATTAGTAAACCTACAGACTTATTCATGCTGTGATGAGATCGGTTCATATTTAGCAGAGGCCTGATTGCTCCAATTCCTGGCACCTGGTCATTTCTGTGTTATTCCTAAACCATTTCTGAAAGCCAGGACTGAGTGCAGGACAAGTGTGTGTTCAACCCTGAAATAACACTTTGCAGATGATTTGTCAGCTGCAATGAGCCCTGAATCAGTTTTGTTTATGCCTCTTATTACATTTCTGTCGACTCTCTTCTCTTTTCATTTTCAGTCTATTGATTGCTTGAGCCAAACGCCAGGGGTTTTAGAATTCCCTTAATCTCCTGGTGAAACAGCATTTTCAAAGTACTGCTCAAAATAATGTAAAGGAACATTTGGGAATGTGGCACATTTTATCAAGTTTCTTTTAAATGTTAACTTGTGAAAATTTGGGGGGCATGAACCAGGGCTTCACTGTTTCCTAATTTCACCTGCCTATCATCATTGACTAATTTCACCTGTCTATCATCATTGACTAATTTCACCTGTCTATCATCATTGACTCCCTATTTAATCACAGTCACAGCTCAGCTCTTTCTCTTGCGTTTTGCTTTTTTACATTCTCCCTCTCTGTTCTCCCTCCCTGCCAGATCTCCTCAAAATATTGCATTCATTTCTCTATCTCATTTCTCCAATGGAAGCTCAGTACCGTCTACTTCTAATGCAGACCTCTACCCAGCAACCAGACCTGCTGCCCCGGCACTATGAAGATGAAAACACCCCGCCAGCAGGCTCAACCTCTGGAGAAGCTATAAGGATTGGCCACTCGCCAAACTCTTAAAAACATTGCACGACAACAATATCAACATCCCAACAGGAAGCGAGCGTATAACATTGTTCAATAATAATTGTACCTTTTTATCTGCTACACCCACGTTGCTTTCGCAAACTAGCTCGCCAGAGTCCCTCCTCTCCAGTCATGTCGTCCCCTCCTCTCCGGTGCAGCGCAGCCGAACAGATCCCATACTTAAGCTTCATAATTTTCAAAGACATGAAGTGAAGTCCCTCATTCACCCCATCATAGTCTCAATTGCTTCAATTAATACACGGCTCAACGATATCGACAAACGGGTTGTTTCCAACACTGCAGCAATATCCATTACTTAGGTGTACTAAGATGAGAAAAAATTAATCAAAATAACATTGTTTTGTTATATGTAAACTTCATCTGTACAATGCATTCTGTTCCTTCATTTTACCTATTTTAATACTGTTATATATTAAAATAGGTCAAATGAAGGTAGAATGAATATATATATATATATATATATATATATATATATATATATATATATATATATATATATATATATAAAAGAAAGGCCGTTTAATCCCATTAGATTCTATAGGAGGGCCCCCATCTTCACCCCCAAAAAGCTTTTCATAATCATACACTAGCCCCACGCTAAAACAGACATGTTTGTCCGACATAAGGAGTTGTCAGGTTTAAAAAAAAATACAATAAAATCACACACACATACATTTATAGTGCTCATTGCATTTTAAATGCAAATCATTGCGCTGAAATAACATTAATGTAATCTGTACAGTAGGCCTATAAAGTACAGTAGTAAAATCTAATTAATACCTAGCACACTTTCTTTTTACTTTAGCCTACCGAATAAAAGATTATTTTAAATTGAAACAAATGATTTTAGCGGGTTATTATTATTATTATTATTATTATTATTATTATTATTATTATTATTATTATTATTAACTTGGCCTACTTAGTAGCCTAGACAATTGACACAAAATGGATCATGATCCTATGCAGATGCTCAGAATGAGCTGGAGGGGTTATGGCACATGTGTGCAGTCTGTTGCTCTCAACACGTTGTCATGGAAATTTGTTTTCAAGGCTTGTAAGTACACCCTGCATTCTGTGATAATTAGGTACTTGGGTGTTCGGCTTAAAAATGCATTGAGCACAATTGGCAAAGCTCAAGAAATAGCGGACAAGGAAATGCCAGCAAAAATTGGAACTGTTTAAACGTGCTTTCAAAAGTTCTTAACAAATTGATGCAATTTGAAGTGTCACAATTGCCTGGAGCTTTTGTACATCTCATTATAATATTTGAGAACCCTCATATGCAGTGGTTAGAGCTCTGGACTATTTACCAGAGGGTCGTGGGTTCAATCCCAGGTGGGGACACTGCTGCTGTACCCTTGAGCACGGTACTTTACCTAGATTTCTCCAGTAAAAACCCAGCTGTATAAATGGGTAATTGTGTGTCAAAAATAATGTAATTGTATGTAAAAATAATGTGATATCCTGTAACAATTGTAAGAAATAAATAATAATAAATACATATTAATCTATGCTTGAACCGCAAAGTAAAACTGCTGCAGCAAAGCATTCCCTATAGTTGCAAATAGCATTGCGCTTGTTTAGTACATTTTGTTTGCAACTGGTTTGCGATATTTGCGACAGGCACAACACTTCAGTACACCTACCCCGTAGTATAGATACTCCTGGAGCCAATGATGTTCCCAGAGCCTCAGGACAAATCCAAAACCTGCATTCCCACAAATCTAAAACCCGCATTCCCACAAATCCAAAACCTGCATTCTCACAAATCCAAAACCCGCATTCCCACAAATCCAAAACCCGCATTCCCACAAATCCAAAACCCACATTCTCACAAATCCAAAACCCGCATTCTCACAAATCCAAAACCCGCATTCCCACAAATCCAAAACCCGCATTCCCACAAATCCAAAACCCACATTCCCACAAATCCAAAACCTACATTCTCACAAATCCAAAACCCGCATTCCCACAAATCCAAAACCCACATTCTCACAAATCCAAAACCCGCATTCCCACAAATCCAAAACCTACATTCCCACAAATCCAAAACCTACATTCTCACAAATCCAAAACCTGCATTCCCACAAATCCAAAACCTACATTCTCACAAATCCAAAACCTGCATTCCCACAAATCCAAAACCCACATTCTCACAAATCCAAAACCCGCATTCTCACAAATCCAAAACCTGCATTCTCACAAATCCAAAACCTGCATTCCCACAAATCCAAAACCTACATTCTCACAAATCCAAAACCTGCATTCTGGACTCTGGACTCTTGACCGGAGGGTCGTGGGTTCAATCCCCGGTGGAGGACACTGCTGCTGTACCCTTGAGCAAGGTACTTTACCTAGATTGCTCCAGTAAAAACCCAGCTGTATAAATGGATAATTGTATGTAAAAATAATGTGATATCTTGTAACAATTGTAAGTCGCCCTGGATAAGGGCGTCTGCTAAGAAATAAATAATAATAATAATAATAAATTCCCACAAATCCAAAACCCACATTCTCACAAATCCAAAACCCGCATTCCCACAAATCCAAAACCTACATTCCCACAAATCCAAAACCTATATTCTCACAAATCCAAAACCTGCATTCCCACAAATCCAAAACCTACATTCTCACAAATCCAAAACCTGCATTCCCACAAATCCAAAACCCACATTCTCACAAATCCAAAACCCGCATTCTCACAAATCCAAAACCTGCATTCTCACAAATCCAAAACCTGCATTCCCACAAATCCAAAACCTACATTCTCACAAATCCAAAACCTGCATTCCCACAAATCCAAAACCCACATTCTCACAAATCCAAAACCCGTATTCCCACAAATCCAAAACCTACATTGTCACACATCTCTCAGAATGCAATGTCTTCAGTTGCTAGGAAACTGCACTATAAAAACCCACCCAATGAAACATTATCCAATCACTAGTTAGCCCTGTTGTCTTTACAGCCAATCATAGTAAGAATAAGAAATTGGATGCAAGTTATGTTGTAGCGTAAACACACCCACAGTCCAGCTACAAATCCAACTGCAATCGCAAAGACCAAGTTTTTTTTTCTCTTTTGTATTAAGTTTTATAAGGAATAATTAATGTCAGCATGGTAAAAAAAAGTACATAATTATTTGGCTTTTAATGACCCTTTCTCTTTACTACTTTAAAAAATGAATGAAAAAGGATACACATATAAGTTATAATCTTACTTTTAGAGCTTCTTAATTCATATCAGAAAGTCAATTAATTCACCGGGAAAATTCAGTGTAAAACTAGGCACTAAAGTCCCAAATTGAAACTTGCCTACCATCAAACAGGCAAATATATCAGACAGATGACAGAGGACTGAGTGACAGCAAAAAAAGAACAACAGAATAACTTAATACCAAATGAAAATAATTTATTATGGAGGAGAGAAAAACAATTAACAATACGCTGCGTATAAATGCAGAGTATAATATCCAAATATAAAGCCATAAAAATAACAAAGCGCAATGATTGCTCTTTATTGCAAAACAACGAAAGTAAAACACCCTAGAAAGCCTTCTTCCACCATCATTAAACTCCTAATAGAATACAAGGTAATATGAAAAAATATAGAGCAACAAAAACAGAGAGAGAAAGAGAGAGAGCAACAGAAAACAGCACACACTGGGCAATAATAGTAGATATAGTCAGGAATAACGTCCAAGTCCATGAAGAGGTCTTCACGGGTTCAAAATAATAAACCCGACCCGAAGAACAACTGGTCTACTTTTCCTTTCACCAGCTCTAGCATGTACTGGCTGCACTATACAGTATTATGAGTCACCCTAGAAATCTCTGTCTGTGTGAACTTCATTTTTTATTCCATTATGGATTATTATAAAATGGGTTGGGAGATATCTGCGTCCTGATTGGCTGATAGGCATTCTAAGCCATTGAATTATTACAGTACAACCAACGGGTAAAATCAAGTCCCAGCAACTAGGACTTTTTACAAACAGATATTACTGCGCCAAGCATTTAATACCGTTTAAAAAAAAAATTGAATTGGCCACCATTTTTCCCCAATAAAAACAAAATAATAATACAATTTCAGACTTCCTCCATGTAAATTTTAACTTGTTTGTTGACTCCAATGCCCACACATTCCTGGAGAATTTAGACCACAACAGTTCGGTAATGGAACCAACAGTAATAATTAAAGAAAAAAGGTCAGGAAAAAAATGAAACCGTGAGTATTACAAGACACCTCTCTCTCAGTACTGCTGAAATTAATAGAATTGAAGTCAATAAAGAAGAGCGAAATACAAAAAAAGTAACCACTTGGGCTGTGTCAGTTTTTAATGATTGGTCAACACAAACAAAAAAATAATATGGACTGGAAAACTGCATCTAATTCTGAAATAAACACAGTTTTAAGAAGTTTCTTTGCTGAAGTGATAACATCAGCTGGCACACAGTATTCAGTTAGCAGCTACACAAGCTTGCGAGCTGGCCTGAATAGTTTTTTAAATTCTCCCACAGTGAGACGATCTATAAACATAATTTCAGATACCCACTTTAAAACAGCAAACAGTGTCTTCATTTCTGTCCTCGTACAGCACTTGGCTTAGTACGTAAAGTGTAGCTGGACATACAGCTAAACATGGCCAGACGTGGCAGAGAGGGACTCGGAGAACTCAAACCGAGTTAATTCGCTATCAAGCAAGATGAAGATGGGATAGAATATGTGACGTTACAGTATAACAAAGCCACAGAAAATCACAAGCGCCACACAGAGGCAAACAAGGAACAGCACCAAGGTTTCTTGTATGCCTTACCTGGGAAACGCGATGTGCCCAGTGTCATCATTTAAAAAATACTTTTCAAAACTGCCCCTAGGCGCGCCCACTTTTTATCTACATCCCAAGCGTCCCCCACAAAAATATCTCAACATCCAGGATGTGTGGTACACAATGGAGCCCATGAATATCAACTATCTTTTCAAGATAATGGTCACTCTGTAAGGAAGCCAATCTATCACGTACTTACACTAATCATTGTGTATGCACCACAGCTGCTATCCAATGCTTCTCAGGAGGCTAGAGAAACAGCCATTTAATTTAGAAAACTGTACATTCCCTGGTACAGTCAACTTCATTAATCACTCAAAATAATGTTTTTTGTGTAAAAGAGAAAAGATGAAAAATACATTGTTATCTGAAATCAAATGAACTGAATCACAGTTAAATGCGTCATTGTATTACAGACTTAATAAAAGTGCAAATGCAATGAAAGTGAAACGTTTATGTTTTGCAAAACAAATAATAAAAATAATACTAAATGTACTATTTAGAATACAGTATATATACAGTTCTGGCAATGTCTAAGTCAGATTGGCAGATTTTACCCAAACTGAAGTCAAAGTAGAAGTTATAGTCAGAGGCGAAAGTAACTTTCATTTCTTACCGGTGTAGTATTATTTTCAGGTACTCAGCGCACTGTGCTTGCTTGCGCATCCCTAAACAACTTCTGCTAAGAAAGCAGGGAAGCGCCCATTCAAATCTGGTACATTATGTTGTTCTTGGTCTTTTACATCTTTTTTAATTTAATTCATAATATTTTTCAGTCTTTTACATCGTTGTTAATGTAATTTATCATATTTTTCCACCAAGAAAATAGTATGCAAATATTTATCATATGCAATACATTGGGTCTTGTACATTTTTTTACTTGTGCAACTTTGAGGTGGACTTCTCATTTTGTCTTGTTCGTTGTGATTTATTTTTTTTCTTTTTAGAGAAATTGATTGTCCGTTTCCAGTGTAAATTTGCAAAAAGTTTCTGACAGTTTCCAGTGTAAGTTTTCTGACATTACACAGGTCAAGTTTTGAGTTTTGGTACACGTACCACAGTCTGACAATGTACCACTTTCTAACACTCAACCGGTACTATATTATTGTTCAGTCCCCCACGCTCCCTTTCCCCCTCCATGCAGGAGGAGAATATTGCAGTATTCAGTTACACAACACTGCACTGTTCTCCTACTGCAGGCAATTTGAGAAAATAATATACTTTACTATAGTTTTGACCAGTTGTTCGGCTTGAAGTTTGGTGTCTGACGTTATTTATAGCTTAGAACAATCTCATGAATATCAAAACTTTATTAAATTCCTAAGAACTGTCTCTTCACAAGTTGAAACTGTGAATCATTATCTTTGTGTGTGTGGGTGTGTGTATTTTCTAAAAAGTACTCCAGCGCACTGGACTTCAGTTCTGCAATGTTCTGTAATCAGTTAGGTTCTGTCCCATTAGTCTGGGTAACAGCAGCGGCAGCTTTGTATTGTCATTATGGTCTGAGTATAATTGCTTCACAGTCCATTATGCCTGTGGGTGCTGATGCTGCATCTCATTACAGTCTGGGTGTACTGATTTCCAGTGCATGCTTGTCTGGAGTTTAGAATAAGCAAAGTCAGTTTAGAGTCTGTTCTCAGCATGACCAGTCTATCTGGTGTACAGTGTGCTCCATTTGTATGAGGATGCTATTGATATCACAGGAGGCTGTGTGGTCCAAGAAATAGATCTGATGGTGGGGGGTGGGGGTACCTGGTTAAGACATGGCCATGAGTCATACAGTCAGGGGAGTGCAGGTTTGCCAGTCGGGAGCGCAGGTTCGCCAGTCAGGGGAGCGCAGGTTCGTCAGTCAGGGGAGCGCAGGTTTGCCAGTCAGGGGAGTGCAGGTTCGCATCCTGGCTGTGCCTCGGTGCACATGGTGCTCGGTGCACACAGTGCGCACAGTGCTTAGTGCACTCGTTGCGCACAGTGCTCGGTGTGCATAGCGCCCCGGTGCTTACAGTACCTGGTGCACTTGGTGCGCATGGTGCTTGGTACGCAGGTGTCTAGTACCTCGGTGCTTCATTGCCCTCTGCTTGTAGATGTTGGTGTGATCGAGACTGTGTGAAACAGCTCTCTATCTCTCTCTCAATTTCATTGCTGGAAGCTGGTCCCGGTTTCGCGCCCGCTTTCCGCCTGTGTGTGGATTGCATCACCTTGTGTGATGCGCCTGCCTGCGTTAACCGAGATCGCTACAGTGTTTTTCCTTTTTACTGCCTTGCAGTTAAAAAAAAAAGAAGCGCGGTTTCTCCACCAGGACCCAGCTCTGCTGCACCCCGCTGTTGAATTGCATCCGCTGGCTTCTTTCAGCCCAGCTACTCGGTGCACTGGTAAAAAAAATAAATAAAAAAAACAGTTAGATGCGATTCCATGGTGACTGCTATTTTATCTTTACAACTTTTCTGTTGTGTGTGTATATGTGTTTTTTCTTTACTGCCTTGCAGTTTAAAAAGAAAAAGTATTAGCAGCGTGATTCCCCCACCGGGACCCAGCTTTGCTGTGTCCCACTGTTGAGTTGAATCAGCAAGCTTTCAGCCTGCCTACTTGGCGCGCTTCACCCGCCTGACATGGTGAATGTGTTTCTCTCATAGCTGAATTGCTGGTGTGTAAGCATCTATTTTTTTCTATTATCGCCTTTGCAGTTAATTAAAAAGAAGTAAATTTATCTTCCTGCTAACATGCTCCTTGACCCTGTGCTCCACTCTGGCATATGCTACCACGTTGTGTGACTGCACGCGGTCTAGAACCAGGTTATCGCCACGCTGCACCGTGGTGCAGCACCGTGCTCTCCCCTATACTGCTCTCCTGATTGCCTATGCGCTACCCTGGGTTTGTGTTGATTACACGCAGTTAAGGCTATGTGCATCTTGGTGCTTCGGCGCCCTTGGTGTTTAGATGCCCCATGCCTCGGTGCTTAGCGCCACAGCATGTCAATAACACCTGCACTCGGTGCCCTGATCCTTCAGTACACCGCCTGCACCAGTGGTCACCCCGGATGTCAGCATTGCTGAGGAGGACCATGATGTGAGTTAAATCGCGGCCTCATGGGAAGGTGGCTCCTTCCTTCAGAAGCAGCCCCTACCTCCCCTGACCATTCCTTTGAACCAGAGGTTGAGGAATTGCTGCAGCGTTCTTACCAAGAACGCAAGGCGTCTCGGCAGGTAGCCTCAATGCTCCCCTCCTGTACTCTGGTACGGGAGAGAATGAGATGCTGGCGTCTGCCGTACTCGCCAGTCTGTCCGGCCGGGCGAAAGGTTTATCACAATGGACCGAAAGGACACGCTTTCCATCCGCCTCCCTTTGTGGAGGAGATGGATAGGAGATTAAATTCCCTCTTCCCGGTTCGGGCATTTAGATGGTATGTGGATAGAACGAGAGCGGCAGCTCTGCCTCACCTGGGGTTGCCAGCTCTGCGTCGCCTGGGGTCGCCGGCTCTGCTTAGCAGGGGGTCGCCAGAACTTCTTTGCCTGGGGTCGCCTGCTTGCCGTTGCCTGGGGACGCCTTCTCGCCGTCGCCTATTGTCGCCTGCTCGCCGTCGCCTTGACGATGTCTGCATGCCATCGCCAGTGGATGCCGCCTGTATGCTACTGTCTGGGGTTGCCAGTATGCTATGGCCCGAGTTGCCACTGGGAGGCCAGGGGAAGCCTCCGCTCCCACCCCAGACTGTGGACATAAACAAGGGGGGGGGGGGGGGGGCAGTATGACAGGGTGCCCACCCCTTGTGTGTATTTTATTTATGTATGATTGTTATTATTATTATTATTATTATTATTATTATTATTAGGATTATAAATTATGTTTGTGTGCGGATGGACGAAAGCCGTCCGATAGTATTATTTATTATTTGAGACCGGCAAAAATGTAGCCGCCGTGGATGGGGTTGAATCCCCATCCCAGTGGAGCCCGTGGGAGTGTGGCTGGAGCCTTAGTGAGGTGGTTGTTTGATAGGTAATTAAGGCTCCAGCCACAGTATAAAAGACCCACTCCGGACTCAGAGCAGGAGAAGAGTGAGAAGAGATAATAGTGAGAGCGAATGCTACTAGCCAGCGAGCAAAGGTACTCGTTTTCTGAGAAATGTTTATTATTGTTAGTGTTTATTTTGTTTTGGCCAATGTGCCCATTTCTTCTGTGTTTTGTTTAAACTCTTTGTTTTTGTTTAATTAATTAAAATACGAGTGCAGCCACGCCGTTTTGCCCTGTACCATCCTGTGTTTCTGTTTCATTTCCTGGTCTAACATCACCAATGCAGCCCTCACTGTCACACACCCCCTGTTTTCTTTACTATGCATTACTAACTTTGCAGTAAACTACAGTTTTTTCACCCAGACACATCCAGCTTGAGAAGAAATACAACCACTAATACAGTATATTGCTATTGTAGAGAAATTTGATTCAAGATTTATTTTAAATCGCACTTTTATGTAGTCATTTTGCATTTTGTCCATATATACTGTATATCGTGTAATTTGAAGGTCATTATTATGGAGAGTGTTAGCTAGTCATTTTCTTTTTTATTTTATTATGTTGTAGCATTTCTTGTTCCTCGCATATAGGCTAAAAAAGTGTTCCAACTTATTTGTAAACTACATTGTGGTCCATGACTATATGTAGCCTGCACCTTATTTACCCTATTTCTTCAAGTGTTTTATTGTGTGAATAGTTTATTTTAAAATAAATTATTATCTGCAGTTTGTACATGCAATACACACAATCATATAGACTGTAGAGACGGAGTAATCGTGTGCTGTAGTGTTCAAGACTTTTCACATTGTTTCTGGCCTGGCTTTCATCCTCTCCCTGGGGCAGCAGTGTGGAGTAGTGGTTAGGGCTCTGGACTCTTGACTGGAGGGTCGTGGGTTCAATCCCCAGTGGAGGACACTGCTGCTGTACCCTTGAGCAAGGTACTTTACCTAGATTGCTCCAGTAAAAACCCAACTGTATAAATGGGTAACTGTATGTAAAAATAATGTGATATCTTGTAACAATTGTAAGTCGCACTGGATAAGGGTGTCTGCTAATAAATAAATAATAATAATAATAATAATAATAATAATAATAATAATAATAATAATAATAATAAATTAGAATGTCCAGCTGTGTCCAGTGGGTCCTCATAATCGCGAAAGTAAGAACACGATAAAATGTAAAAAAGTGAGTGTACTGGTTAAAATATTGTATACATTTATCAGATTAAAGCCACATCAATTTGAAATGTATATATGAAGCTAGGGGTAAAGATTTGGTGAAGATTTGTGTAAATTGAAGCTAGTTATCGTGTTCAACATGTATAGTGTGACAGGCAAAGATGGGTGGAGAGACAGACACGATTAGGCAAAATAGTGAAAGGGAAAGGCTGACATGACATAGCCAGCACAGGTATGTTTCAGTCAAAACGCAACACTACAGTTACCATTAGCAGTTTAAATTACCCTTCCTGTTCGGCATAACTGTTTTTTTTACGCATAACTGTTCTCACTGAAACATAGGTGAATATATACAAACATATATATTTTAAAATGGCAACTTACTGTTGAAGCATATGTACAATAATAATTAATATATACTGTATATATAGATACCAGTATTTCACCCTCAGGCCATGCATGTGAAAAAGCTTTGTGAAACATTTCTAATTCCGTACAGTAATTGCAGTCGTGCAAAACAACATGACATTAAATTTAAATGAGTAGCATTTTTTTCTACCACAGGATCGAACGAGAAAATCCATGCTTCTTTTTTCTGCACTAATTTCTGGTGGTTTTGAATCCATAGCAACAACTGCCAGAGGTAATGTTGAAATTACCCAACAACAATTTTTTTTTTTTTTTTTTTTTAACGCTATGGTGGGGGTAATACATCAAAGATAATTCTGAGGCTAAAAGTACTTTACAAGGGCAGGGTGAAGTATTATTGTTTTCATTTTCAAACTGTATCCAAAAAGCAATGCACACTGCATTAAGGGGAAACTTGCACACAATCATGGGGTTTCCATGTGGGGCTATTTACACATAAAATGGTGATTCGCGTTTGGGAGAATTACTCATGTAAATCAGGTTTGTGGCTGAAAAAAAGAGGGATGGGGTAAATCTCATTTACTTGTGTAAATGATGAAAAACACTGGAAAATCCACCCCGTTTCTTCTGGAAACCCACATTTCAGATGTAAATGTTAATGAGCTTGTTTATCCTTAAGTGACATGACTGTAAATATTCCAAGGGAGCAGGTCAGTTGTTACTTTAGATTCCAAGTAAGTGGCTGATGGGCAGTTTTATGGTTAGCAGTGGTGTAGTTCACCTTAATGATAATGCGGGCGGCTTTTTTTTATTATTGTTTTATGCTGTGTCTGGACTGTCATGTTGTATATCTTGTGTGGGTTTACAGTTCTGTATAAAACCACTTACCATGAACTGCGTTATATGCCCTTGTTATAGTACTAAAGCAGCTGTTTGAGAATACCCTTGCTGTAAAAAATATGCTAAAGTTAAAAACGAAGAGCAAGTGAGCTGCTTTCTACATGTCTGTAACTGAATTCCCTTGCTTTTGATTCCATCTATGTCCAAAGACAACGCGTGTCCGCCCTCCACTCAAAATCGCTGGAGCGAGGAGGAAACCTGGGCATTAATAAGTATAGTTAGTGACTTAGATGTGTTGAGCCAGCTCGATCGCCTGAAACAGCGTAACAAGCATGTGTACCAACAAGTGGTTGATGCCCTCTCAGAAAGAGGAATACAGCATACAGTCCCACAAGCTAGGGACAAATTAAAAAAACTGAAACAGTCCTACCGCAGGAACAAGCAAGGTGGTGCTGTTCGCCAGAAGCAGGACGGTCCCGCAGAGCAGTGCTTTTTGTTTCAGTTACATCTGGCATAGCTATGTACGTGTTGCAGTGCCTCTGAAACTTATAAATACAGCGATGAACTGTGGTTTTATGAACCCTAACACATTGCCAACTACCCGATACTCAACTGAGGATGCCAGCCTATACAGTGCAATCGCCATTCTTTTTTCCGCTGGCACAGGAGGCCATACGTAATTCCTTTTTGGCTGCATATCTTCCTTTACCAGTTCCACTGTAATGCTGAATGTTGCCCTGGTGACGCGAAAGAACTCTATCCACTGTGGGGGGCAACTCGAGCACTTACCCGGGTTATGTGGTTCATGGAAACGTGGTATAAGATGCTGCCTGAGCTCACTTGAACTTGGCTTAACTCCTTGTCTCCCCTGTTGGTATTATGTTCTTGTTTACCCCATATCAAAGTGGCAGATCTCTGTGGAACTGTGCACTGCACTGCCAGGGAAACGAATGGCCTTGTCTGGATGCTGCTTCTTACAGTTTTGTCATCAGGATTTAATTCACATAATTAAAATGCAGCACAGTGGCATGATTTATATCTTTACCACGAGCTGCGGATAACGTTTTAGACCTGGAGGAATATGAATAATCCTGTAGAACATTTATACCAAGACCAACGTGTACAGGAACTAAAACACTAACATTTTCAGTCAATACGGGACGCAGCCCATTGGTTAATAATAGAAAAGAAGCCGTTGAAGGGGTGGGGTGATTTCATTCCCTGGGTGAAATGTCTAAGGAATTGCAACACTACCTGAAAGAATGGCTTGCAAACATGATTTTTTTTTTAACCTCGTGTAGTAACACATATCTCGTTTTAAAATAAAAAAAATTACATATTACTATAACATCTGCTTCTTTTAAAACTGCACATTTGAGACCAAAATAGCAAAGTGGACAATAGGTAAGATTTATGGAAATATTTTTTAAGCTACACTCACTTTAATACTGGATCTGACAACTTGCATGACAGACTTTAAAGAGTAATTAGCTTCAAATTACATTTGTAATTGTTTTCTTCAATAATACTTTTAATGATGTGGCTCTTATTAAAATTACTAAAAACTGTGTTTGCTAAGTAGAGGCTGCTCTCCAGTTGACAATTGTAGACATGAGTAACATAGGCTAGGTAAGCCAAACGTCTTTGTATAGTAAGCACCCGTGCCATCTAGTGAACTTCTGTGGCTCTTCAATAGATGGCCACATAACTAACATAAAGACACATAAGGACACAAAGGACGCATAAAGACACTTTGCCCCAAGTCATTCTTACATATGTCTAAGGCTAGCACTAGAACTTAAGAACAACTCTTCAGCTCACATCAAAGCACAGACTTAAAAAAAAAAAAAAACACTGTACCTGAGGAATTGCAGGAAGAACCCTTCAAAATGATTGTGGACATCATATAGCCATGGGGCAGAGTCAAGAACCGGTTTTGTGATAATGTTGCTAGTGCTGAGAAGAAGAACGTTGATTTTAAATTATTCATTATCTCTCCTTTAACATTAGAGATTATAAGAATAGTGTTGCTGTTAGAAAAACCTTTGGGTTGGAGTTGTTAATTGAAACCATAGGTACATGTACTTTGTGTTATCAAAGTCTAGCATGTAAGAGACTTTAATGGTACACAGAGAAGTTTCGCGTGTCAAAGTACCAGCATCTCACATGAAACCTGCACCATTCCCTGCTGTAACAATTACCTTGCCATGGAGGAAAGGGAAGCACAGTGAAATATTTTTGTCAGTCTGTTACAATAATCTCAACTGTAAAGTCCAATTGTAATATATTTTTACTTAAATTGCACTATACAGTGTAATTAGATGAATGGTAGTGGGGAAGGAACAGAGAAAACAAATATATAGATTTCAGAGAAATGCAAGGAGACAACAAATGAAAAATAAATTAAGCTAGAAAGTTGGAATATAGGACACAACGATCCATATTGTTTAAAAGCTTGTATTTAGTGTTGAACTGTCATATAAATGTGTCACTTTCAAATTAAACTACTTGTCTGAATAAAGTATGGTGTATATCTATAATGGTAACAGGAGAGAAAATAATAATAATAAAGCAACACTCTATATCAATTATTTATTAAATATAGACACCAGAAAATGTGCACAACAACAAATGCAGAAATTTTGATAGGATAGAATTGACACATGTCAGTTCTTGACACAGTGTTAATGAAACCCTTGTGTTTGTTTTTAGTTGCCTTTTCTGGCTTGGGATTCACCTCCTTCTACTTGGCGGGGAAGCTGCAATGCTTCACAGACAACGGGCGTGGAAAAAGCTGGCGACTGTGTGCCGCGATATTGCCTCTGTATTGTGCAATGATGATAGCGCTGTCACGCACCTGTGATTACAAACACCACTGGCAAGGTAAGCCCTCTCCTCCGCAATATTGCCTCTGTGTTGTGCAGTGATGATAGCGCTGTCACGCACCTAGGTTGAAACCGAGAGCTTACATGTGGCCAGGCTAAATTGACAATGAATTATCCGTTTTAGCCTGACCACATCCTCACAGAGCTTTTCATTCCCCTCCAATCTGATCAGACTTAAAGCATTCCAGCCACATTCTCACATGCCTGGATACTGCCTATTGCAGGGGAACTAAACCGGGTGATTTAACCCAACCACTACCCTAATACACAGTATTTACAGTTATTTGCATTTGCATGTGACGGGGGACACCGCAATCTGTTACTCTCCATTACTGAGGAGTCTTCTTTTCTTCTCAATAATTACCACAGCTGTACAGTTTTATTTGTAGGGATTGATCCAACCGTTGCATCTTTAAGTTGTTGACCTTGCATTTCATTTCTTGTCATGATGTATTGTATGCTGCTGGAATTAATTTCCTGCTTTGTAAAGGGGTTCTAGCTAAATAACTCATTCCTTAAAGCTTAACTGTCCTGCACTTCCATTCATCATGCTGGTGTCACATGTGCCCAAAACTCAACTTTGACCTCCAAGCTACAGTTCCTGTGTGTAAAGAGCAATTGGCTTGGTGGTGGGATCGGAAGATGCCTACTGACTTTCAGTTCTCCTGAGCTGTTGTGCGGGATTGCTGTGGTGAGGGAACATAATTAGGTAGAACAATGCGGGATAAAGAATGACTCATCGTGAATGCAAAACCATGATTTACTGCGTGCTATTTTAAATATGGTTTGACTGGTAATTTAATCGGTCTTGAAGCCCCAGGCATATAATAATAATAATAATAATAATATATTTATATAGCGCCTTTCATAGTGGACCACCATCACAAAGCACTTCACAGAGGTAGGCTGTGAACTGTGCATTATATGCAGAGTCACTTACAATTTTAACATCTCATCCACAGGATGGAGCACAAGGAGGTTAAGTGACTTGCTCAGGGTCACACAGTGAGTCAGTGGCAGGGGTGGGATTTGAACTGGTGACTTTCTGGTTACAAGCCCTGGACTTTAATCACAGGACCACACTGCCTGTTTGAAGGCATTAGTCCAGCTTTAAAGTTGTTTGGAGGTTGTGTCAGGCTGTGCTTGTAATGGGAGTCAGCAGGTTCCTGCTCCAAGGCTTTGATACCTGACCTATTAAACTGCACATCTATGCCTACTGTTTAAGCCCCTTCCTTCCAAGTTAACTTGAGATGATGTGTACTTTCAAAATGGCCTCAAATGCTTTTGACATTCAACATGCTGGACACAAACGGACACACTTCAGATAGCCAAATATGGTGAAGAATTTTTTACCATATGATTGTACAGTAAATCTTATTTTTCTCCTATGGATAGTCCTGATAATTTCAATATATTTCAATCCTATATGATGAACCTTGAACACAGTTTTCAAAGAGTTTTACCCTAGAGCGTAATGGACAGGATGGGGATTCTGCCAATAAGTGACAGCCAAAAATGAAATATATCTATTGCCATATTCCTCTTATTTCTATGTATATAGAATTGTATGTAATGCATGTTTCATACAGCAGTTTCAGTATCTGTCTTCAGGAAAGAGGCTTTCAGGTTGACTTGTCAACCTTCCCAGTGTAAACCTCTCTTATCAGGATTAAAGTGAGAGTTATATGGCCTTACACAGACTCTTTGGAGTCCAAGAGGCTAATTAACCAATATGTGTCACTTGTGGCACGCTGCAGACCCTGAGTTACACAGAATGTGTCCTCTTGGTAACGTTATTGTAATCATTATTAAACAACGTTATTGTTTTCATATGATAATCAGGGAGGAGACATGGAAAGGAGTGATCACTTCTCTGCATCATCTGGGTGGATACACTTTAACTGGATGATTCTAACAATGACACACCTCTGGAAAGGTGTTTAAGAAGTGCTGCTTCAAGAAGAACATGATCTCCATCTCCTTCTCTCTCTCTTCTCCATCTCAGACACGCTCTTTCTCCTTCATCTTCACCTTCAAGTATTCATCTTTCCCCCCTTCATCTCAACTAGAGGCCCTGTGGATCAATGCTGGCCTTTAGTCCTGTGCTTGTTTCATTTTGACTTTCTTCAGACAAAGCAAGGCCGGGAGAAGCAGTCAGCATCAGCAGCAATATACAACAACCAAATACTTCTCTTCTACAAGCAAGCTGGAACAACAGAACTCTGCTGAACTTTAAGAACAAAGTTGCAATGATGTTCTATTAATTCAACTATACTGGACTCGATCCTCAAAAGACATTGCTATCTGAAGACCTGTCTATAATTGTGTTATATTCAACATAACTGTGTGAATTTTAGATGTAAAGATCTGTGCCTATTAAACCATTGACTACTAGCATGAGTTCAGTTTAGATCCTAGTTAATACACTAGTTACTGATTTAAAACCATTTCTTGAATCTGCCAGTCCTAGTTAAATCATTTGATTGAACTTAAAAACCCAATATTGATATGAGACAATAATGATCAATATTATTTTGAATGTTTTTTTTTTTTTATTCATAGCAGGAAATGCTTTATTTTACATACAAGTAGATACATGTACTTGTAGATACATATACGTGTACATCGTTTTGCATGATATATGTAAGTACACAGTTGTATCAGGAAAGGGTTGGGGTTAGGTTTAGAGTTAGTGTTAGGGTTATATCATGCAAAAACACTTTAAGTACATTGTCCCTATGCATAATAACAATGTAATTATGTGTAAGTACACATGTATCTATGTAAATACACATTAATTAGAGACACAATGTAAAGTGTTACCCTCTGAAGTTTAAAAATGACGATCACATTGGATGCAAATTAGGAAAAAATACCTTAAAATTAGCAAAATTGTTCAAGTGGGCCTGCACAGGATTTGATACAGATGGAAAATAAGAATGTGTCAAAAGACTGGTGGAATTTCTTAAGTAATGCAAATCCAATCAAATCACCTGTGTTGGTCATCATTTTGATTGTGTTTAAATGACTGTACATATCCATATAATTTAATAAAACATGAAATATTACAAACGTAATCCACCCTTTAGTACAATATGTTTGTATACAAACCATTACTAGATAAATTGAGAATTGCTTGTAAATAAAATCTGTTATGTTGGCTGTACTGGTCCAGAGGTGAAAAATTTGAAACCCTTGTTGATGTACATACTGTATTTTATTGGAACACAGAAGTTGGATTTGAGAGAAATAGTGGAGATGATTAGATTTTTTTTAAAGGAACTTAAACAAAGCCCTGGTGCAAAGGCCAGAATTCTATCCTATACTATATGTTCATATGTGATGTGTAAGGTGTATCTTATTGTATAAATAATGCATTTGGGTAAGAGGACTTCAAAGCAAAAATAATCAGCTCAAACTGTGGAAAAGTATGTCTCTCATTATAAGAGACACCTTACGCACAACATATTAACGTATTATAAATCACAAAAACAGATATTATAGTCAGGAACCTAAAAAAAAAAAACTAATTGAGACGTATGTTCTCTGTAAACAAGACAAGACCATGCACTGATTGGTGAATTTCTCATACATGCTTTATAATTATAGTACATTGTGAACAGCATTTTCTTAGAGAGAGTCATGAAATGTACCAATTAAATCAGCTAACTAAAGCTAAACATGCAGCAGATTTCAATTGATCTTTAATTTAAATAGACTTGTTTGAATACACAAACAGCTTCACGTTTTCGATTTTCGTTTCTCAAGTGGAAAGCTGAATTCCCCAGCAGATCAGCCTCCGGGCTTGCAGATGACCCCGGATGTCATGGTAACTGAGAGCTGGCTCAGACATGGCTTTTTAAATTATTTAAACAGGAGCGCACAGAGTGACAGACAAGCTCAACTACAACATGGCCGTGCTAGGTAGATAAAGCAACCTGAATCTATTTAGCTTTGCTTTCTGGGAACCATATTGCAGTGAGTGCCTGGAGGGGAATGGACTGGCTTGAGTACCCCTGGATAATGGGGGCCTGCTAAGAAATAAATAAATAATAATAATAATAATAATTTAATCTTTTAGAAGACATTTCAAGAGAGATGGGTTATGGTTGGTATTTAAACACAAGGAACATGTATATGTCTTTTTACACTACAAAACTAAATATATTTTAGAGATGTTTTCAGTTTAAAACAATAAGAACAAACAGTACGGCTGTTGTGGTTCATACTATATGGTGTTGCGCAGTTATCAGCCTTTAAAGGTAGAATGGAATGGGTTCGAAAATATATATTATTCTCTTATCAACATGACAGTCATGTTAGTTGCTTTGAGCAAAGGCTTTTTGTATCATCAAGGTAAGACTAAAGGATGGAGAGTGAGACTAACTGGATTAAGACTCAATGTATCTCTACAACAGCAGCAATTAGCACAACCAACTCAGCACATGGCAACTGTCAGCAGTGAATCTCGTAAAGATGGGGAAGGTGAGACTAATAATCCAATTAATCTCACAGTCTCACTATCTATGTGGCTTGGAACTTGGTTTCAGGCCACTACATGGCACAACATGGTAGACTTAGAGCTTAATAGAGCAAAGTTGTCTCAAACTAGGTCTCCTGGTCTCCTGGAACCAGGTTTCAAGCCACTATTTCTGAATAAGTGGTTTCGTGTTCCCTCAGCTTTAGTCTCACATTGATGACGTAAATCCCTTGCCTGAGATGGAACTAAAAGTCATTTGAAATGGTCTTTATCAGCGAGGCCTTTCCATTCCACTCACTTAAATTAGATAATTAATCTCTTTTTCCAGATATTTTAATTACAAAAGTTAGCAATTAAATGGTCCTTTTTAATGTCACCTTTGAACTCTGTCAGTCCCACCTATTCTCTGAGATTGGTTTTGGCAGAGTTCAAAGGTTACATTGAGTCACAATAAGGAAAGCTGTTCAGTGCCGGGATTTAGGATTCTCCAGACAAGCATAAAGCAAGGTAAAGCCAGATTTAGAGAAGAATGAAAACTCAGTATGGGAGCATCAGAACCCAGAACCACTCAGCAAGCACCATAAAACATGATGTGATATTTTGTAACAACTGTAAGTCGCCCTAGATAAAGGTATCTGCTAAGAAATACATAATAATAAATAAAGAAATTAAATGTAAAACAGTAAATTGATCTACTTATTCTTTGTTTGGAGCAGTGTACAGTTGTTTATTTAAGTTGATCAAATATTTTACACTACCTATTTTCTTAAAGGATAACAATGTATTGCAATCGTAGCTTGAACTTCACACTTACTTACTTCAAGCCCAGTGACACATGAGACTGTCTGCCCTGTGTTGTGCTTTCCCTTATGTTGGATGTTCTATCCTGGGCATCACCGCAACAGGTTTCTGGCAGAATGAACTCAATCATAAAGAATAAGAAACGTTGATCAAGGCATTAGCCAAATCTTGACTTTTTGTACAGTGTCACTTCAGAGCTCTCCAGTAACCTTTGAGCCATAGCCACTTACAGCATGTTGCTTGTATAACTTTGTTTGACTGTGTACTTTTGCTTTTCAGATGCCCTAGTTGGTGGATTGGTTGGTCTCGTCTTTGCCTACATCTGCTACAGACAGCATTATCCCCCCTTTCTTCACATAGATTGCCATCTACCGTATGCCAGCCTCATGATGCAGGCCACAGCTGAAGAGGAAGAAAAGTCTGCTGCTGACAATGCGACCAGCTTGCCTCTGGAAGGCTTGACTGAGGGTCCAGTATGACTAATAAAGTTACCAAATTGACTTTTAGCACTTAGACATTCCAAACAGCAGGACAGTAACTCTTAGATGAAAACAACATAATAATAGCATTATGCTGAGTGTTTTTTTTTTTTTTTTAAGTGAATCTGTTTTACTTTCTCTCAAAAATAAATTGTTATGGGAATGAAATGTCAAAGTTTGGGCATTTTAGGGTGTCCCCTATAGTGGTCTTAGGGCCTTGTTTACGAAATGGCACTAAACACTATGGTGCACCATAATTGCAATTCGTGTGGACGTTCATAATTTCCATATTTACTTTTGCAATTGTATTCATTACTGTGCAAAATAGTGGGCATATTATGGCACACACTGATTTTATTGTGCCCCACTATGGTAATCAGAATGAATATTTGATGGTTATGGTAATCCGTGATAATGTATTTAAATGAGGCACCCTGCTCTGAATAATGAGATGTGCTTTATTCACACCATATTCACTAAAGGGCAATTATCGTAATGTGCACCTTAAAGTAAGCGATAATTAGTTTGTTTTGAAACCAGGCTTTAACCACTGATAGGTGCACTATTTAAACCTATTTTTCTAGACTGAAATCTATCTGGCACCATGGAGGCATTACTTGCATTAAAGTTTTCATACAGAGCAGTAAAATTACCTGTAAATAACAGGTTATATTAAGCGTGAATGAATGTTATAATTTCTTAGATTTTATTTTATAGTTCATTACATTGGTACAAACAATAGAGTGGTTAAATAAAACACTGGACCAAACTAGGTGTTATAATTTAAAACAGCCTCCTCCACTAGAATTTCTAACTCCTCTGTGTGCAGTTTTAGTTTGTGTTGCCTCTGCCTGTCCCCTGCAGAGGGCTGCGTCTGTTGATTGCTCCTTTTCGGTCAGTGTAAGCCACCTCCACCTTTCACAATAAGCACTGACCACTGCTGGGGCTTTTTATATCACGGTGGTCACAGGTAAGTCTTGGACATTACCGTGCTCATTAAATTATCGCTCACAATACATGTAGTGTGCATGCTATGGTATGTAAATTAGCCAAATAGTGTGCACGTAAATTAATACGTTCTCTGTTAGTAAATGGGACAGTAAATTTAGATTCATGGTGCACGTTTGGCTCATTACTTAATGTGCATGTTACAGCTACATTTAGTGCCGTTTCGTAAATGAGGCCCAGAGTCATGTCTAAACTTTAAGTACATTGGGGACACAGGAGTGCAACCATTAGCCTGTCCCCTTGCAACATTCTGCCCCTAGTGCATGTAAGAAATACCACATTTGCTCTATATGTTACTCTTAGAAAGAAAATATAAACAACAAAGAATACATTAGTTAGTGTGCCATTCCATACACATACCAAGTTGCCTTTTAATTGATTTTAGTGCCATGAAATGTTTTAAAATGGTGTTTACAGCTGTGTCATTTTTTTTGGTAAAATGTGATTATAAGCAGATAATTTCTTTGTTCAGTAACTGTTAATTAACCTTCTAACTAATTGTTTTAAGTTTTGTGAATATGTATAAACATCTTTAGAGTGGCTATTTATTACTCCCCCTTGAATTCTCTTTACCTGGGAGACTTTTTAGTTTCTGAGGCATTGTCTGAAGTTTATCTTGGCTGATAGTAGACAGATTGGTAGGATCGTTCCCCTATGAGAGAGATGGTGCATGGAGGTGGTATTTTATAAAAAAGGCAAATGTGGTTCGGATACTAATATACAGAGAGAATCAGAATGGAAGTAGGGTTGTCTATCTCTCCATCTAAATCAGTACCTTTTGTTTCCATTAGCAGCAGACAGACCAAGATCAAACCAGTCTAAATAGGGACCATCATCCCCAGTTAGGACTGTGGGACTGGCAGAAAGAGGTCCCTCCAGCTTGACTCCATGATGGAGGAAGTGATCTAAGGAAGATCTACTGTAAAGGACGATAGTCGTGGTGCTCGTGTAAACCTTGAACTGGAGAGGGAAAGAACCCTGTAGAATACAGGGAAGGCTCTCAATTCATTTCATATCAGGGAAATAAGGAATTTATAGGGAAATTACACAAAAACGTGACACACAATCTTTGATCTTGTGTGTAACATTTGAATTGGATGGTAGACTGTAGATGCCCTGTTTGAAATTGGAACGAGATGAGATTTACAGGTTAATGATGCACGTAGAAATGTGGCTAAGAACCATAGGAGAACTCATTATGATCTGGTTTTATTTCCATTTCTGTAGAACCATCTTTATTAGTTTGTTGATTCTAAATTGGTGGATTTCAGTATCATTAGGGGTTCAGGTTCAATCAGGTTTAATTTAAATAAAAGTGTGATTCTGTGAGTAAAGATTAGTACAGGGAACAGCTCGGCAATTTAAGGTAAGATTTATTAAATTTGTTTATTAGCTTAATGTTTGTGATTTTAGTTGATTTCTAAGATTAATCACTTTTTAAAACCCAGAGGTTAAACCCTGGTACACCAGAGTGTGACCAGTGGATGTAAGAAATACATGAGTAACAAATAGCAAAGCAGGTATGTGGCAGGATGGCTTGCAGTGGTGAGGTGTGGTGACGTCACAGACCAGGAAGTAACAGAACCACAACAATGGATGGGCAGGTGAAACTGAATGCAACGGCGTTCAGCTGATTTTATTATAAACAAAACAAACGATTTGAACAAAACAACAAAAACAAAAGGGCACGAGGGCCAAACGAATAAACAGAGAAACAAGTAAGTGTTGTGCTGGCTGATCCAGCACATTTTAGCAATTGTTATTTTAAATTCTGCCTCCTCTCTATCTCCCCATACCTCCTCTCTATACACCCAACCTTGCAGCACGGACAGCTGCAGGTTCCTATACTCTGGCCGAGGGGTTAACTAGCTGTTAATTATCTTATTACCCCTCGGCCACAGTCTGCACGCGTTTGGTAAGGATGCATGGCTGTCAGCTAGTTAAATAATCAGTAGCTGATCAGCCACGCATCCTTATGGGTTTTTAAATTATAAATATAAAAAACAATACCAAAAGAAGCTGCGCTTTTATCCGCGCCGCAAACAAATACAAATAATAATAAATAGGGGCGGGACACTCCGCCACAAGGTATTTCCTACATTCACTTGGAGGAAGAGTGTTGCAGGGAAAGGTAATGGTTGGACTCTGGTGTACAAGCCATGAGCTCCATAGTGGCCACAGGGATGAGCTGGGTTTTAAAAAGTCTCCAGAATGAAACAGAAAATGATTTGCAATGTGGCTCTAAAAGAAAAATCCATTAGTTAAGTCAACTATGATATTTCAGACCAGCCCTAGTCTCTCAAATCATATCTCAAATCAGTTACTGTATTTTAGAGTTTAGTTTTGATGTAAAGCAAAAAAAATATGTTGCTACATCTCAATACATTATCAGACTTGTGCTCCACAAGAGGTGTAATACATTGATGTCCATATGATCTGACAAATCCCTTAAATTGTCAAGACTGAAACCCGTCCTTGCTGTTAACTGTGAACAGTGTAGTCAAGTGAACCATGAAAAAGTCCCACTTGTATAGCTCTCTGTTAAATACATTGTCTTTAAAAATGTATTAGATTTTTAAGTGCTCCAAACCTTTATAGCATCTGAGCTATAAATTGCATGGTCTTAAGCGTCCCTGGAAACTGCATGTCATGCATTTGTTGTCATCACCATGTGATAGTCATTCAGCAAATGTAGGTACAAAGAGACTAAGCTAGAAATCTGGTTTTATAATTTGAACTATGCTGGAGAAAGATAACTTTCTGGAACTAATGGGATGATTTGATCAATCTATAACCGCTGGGATAAGCCACTGATGGATTTTATTGGGGCACTGCAGAATAAGGCTGCCTCCATTTAGTTTAGAAATAATTAAATCTTTATATAATCCATAAACTACAAACTAAGATTGTACAAGTCTGTATCATTTATCTCTGATTTGTGTTTGTGTTTGTATTGTGTTGCAATAGTATACTGGCTCAATGGCATTCCAGTCCAATCTTTGCTTTTTTAATGCAAAGATTGGCTGTAATAATGTATTTTTCTATACATGTTTGCCATACCAGCACAGGCATGGCTATGCTTGCTACAGCCTCTACAATGCACCCTCAACTTCCTGACAAATGACTATTCTGAAACTGTGGATTCAAATGGAGACCCGGTTGGTTTTTTGTGTTTTTTTTTTATTTTTCCTACATTGTGGACAGGAGACTACAGGAAAACAATGATGAAGTTTAATTAAGAGAATTTCTAATACAATTTCTATTAGAATCCAGGGGTGGTTAGAAATTGATCAAATCCCCTAAGCAAGCATATCCTACAGTTTGTGGATCTTTTAATCCATTTCAGTCCAGGACTTTGTTCCAACCATGTCCTTCATTGTTGAATTGAGCAGTAGAGCATTGCTCCAGCCAGATCCTTCATTGTGTAATTGAGCTGTGTGTTCGAACAAGGTCCTGCTTTGGAATGGACTGAAAGACCCACCAAAACCACATGAAAAATAGGACACAGCCAAAATGCTTCAACGCTGTCGAACATTCTAGATTGTGGCATGCAAATATCATTTGTGATAAGAAAATATTTTATATGGAAAAGCATGAAAGGCTAACAAAAGCACTTTGAATCGTGTGGTATTCTTAATATATATCTCAAAATGAAATACACTCCTCTATATGTACCAATATAGTTTTAAATAGAGAAACAGAAAGAGAGGATTTTGCATATCGGCGAGGATTTTTAAGTTTACTAATAGGGAGTTGCATCAAGTAACTATGTGGAAATGTTGTGATTAAAATATAGCTGAAACTATGCAGGCAATATTAAACTGATTGAGACTAGCTGTACTTGCCAGGTTGGATATTGGTGCTGTAAAGGCATTTTGTGGACCAGTGTATATTAATGTATTGCTCTGTTCATCGTGAAAGTGAATGTCATATTGTTATGCATTAATAAAGTTGCACATGAATGTGATTTCTTGAGAAAATCTGCAAAACACGTAAATAAACGTACTGAGCAGCACCCTGAATGTGTCCTTACTTTAAAAGGGAACCCTGTGCATTATAAAATGCCATAGGCAAACTAAGTGCTCTGATTGGTTCTTAGCAATCACATGCTGGTCCATGCAGGATTTTTTGCACTACAATTTAGGTCTAATGTTGTCATCTGAGTGAATACTGAATATTGTGATTTTTTGTATTAATTGCACTTTTTATAAGAGCAATAACACACTCCAGGGTGTGTGGTAATTTCATAAATGCACACCCTGTGGTGTGTTATTGCCTACAAACTCACAACATGTTGCTTGCTGTTTATTTGTTAACTAGGATAAAAGACTATGTCGACTTTTCTCCATCTCATTTACAAAATCAACAGGACACAGGTATGGTATTTATCACATTTCTGTACATACAGTAAAGTACACTTATTTTCAAAGCTGGATTACTTATGTGGAGTTTTATTAACTTAAAAAGCAAATTACATATTGTGCACATTTACTTATGCAACATTAGTTAACAAAACAGAACATGCATTTCAAAGAGGCACATAGACAAACATTGATTCAGATTAGATTAAATGAGGCATCCCTTTATACTGCAGGACCAACTATAGGACAGGCCTGGCTCCCACTTACCCCACAATGCCATTCCACTGGCACATTAATTCTCTTCTTGAGGCCCCTGATATAGCATTCTATTACCAGCAAACAGAAACACAGAACATGTTGCTGGCCTTGACTCGCTTTCTCTGCAGGGATGATGAGGTACAGCTTGGCTTGGCAGAGGACGGGATGGTGGAAAGATTCCAGCCTTTGCTGAGATGGAGGGATGGCGGTCGCATGAAAACAAAAAGACAAGTACAGGTGAGTAGAGTGCAGTATTTATAATACAGGCAGGGGGCAGTCAGGTGATTGGAGTAGTTAATTGCAGGTAGGGCTTGACTCTGAGCCTCTTAGACCCACAGCCAAGTATTCAATTAAGTTGAAAAAACATTTTTGAGAATGCTAAAATTGATGGCTCAAACAACACATTTCGAGTTTGGTTGCTCCAATATTAAGATTTTTTTGTGTGACCTTTGAACTGAGATCATTACAATAGAGAATTATACATAACAGACAGCATATAATAATACACAGGTAAGAAATGAAAAGGACAATATGGAATATATGCTCTATAATATACCCTTCAGGCAAAGCGTGCAGTGTTTTGATCACTGGAAAGCTTGAAAGTAGCTTGTGATTCATTCCTTTCTCTGTTTTGCTTGTTCTTAGATTAGTAATCTCCTAGACTGGTTAACTCAATTCACAGCTCTTAATGCGAGCCTGGAGCAAGGCGCTTAAAACCAATCTCCAGAGACTGTGTAACATCCTATTTAAAGAGAAGCGTGCTTCTTGTGTGAAAGACTCAAGAGACATTTCTGTCAGATTTCCAAAACCACAACATTGCCTGTCACATCATCACCTCCACAACCAACTACAAGTATTTTCCCTTTCCTTCTTTAAAAAACTTTAAAAACTGTTTCACAAAAATTCAGACAAACTAAGCCAGTGGGGTAATACTTTATTTAAAGGGGCAACTATTTTATTGTGTTAACAACTAACAAATAACTCACTAACATGTTAACAAATACAGGTCATTTTGTGTTAATAATGTATATTAACCTATTTATAAACTAATAACAAGATGTTATGCAATACAACTTAACATTACTACAGTCTTTAAAAGTGCCTGGCCATAGGATTTCTAATATTCCATATTTGACTGTTTTATAATACAATATAATCACTGCCACTCCTTTGTGAGTTTGGCACATTGGTAGAATATAACATTAGATATACATTTTCCCAGCACATTTTCCCAGCACATCTCCACTCTGGCACGCACTTGCCGATTCTTCCTGAGCAACATCCGAAGAATCCACTACTCCGCTCGCTCCACTGGCTCCCGATCACCGCTCGCATCCAGTTCAAGACTCTTGTACTAGCCTACAGATGCCTTGACCAGACTGCACCCAGCTACCTCCAGACCCTCATCTCTCCCTACACCCCCACTCGACCTCTCCGCTCCGCCTGCACTAGAAGACTAGCTCTACCTCTGCTACGCTCCCCTGCCTCCAGAGCCCGCTCCTTCTCCACCCTTGCTCCGCAGTGGTGGAATGACCTTCCTACAGATGTCAGGACTGCCCAGTCCCTGACCACATTCCGGCGCCTCCTTAAGACTCACCTCTTCAAACAGCACCTGTAGAACTCCTCTGTTTGTATCCTGGGACACTATCACCTTTCATGTAAATGTGCTTTATTTTGCTCTTATCTGCCCCCTATTTTACTGCATTTAATCCTGTACTTCAGAATACTGTAATCTGCCAAGTGTTTAACCTGTAGTACTTTGTATTTAATCACATCCTGATGTAACTATCACTATTATATGCTGTATTATTGAATTGTGGTTTGTCACACTTGTACTTTGCTTGAACAAAAGTTATTGTATTTCTTGCTCTTATTGTATTACTTGTATTGTAACACTTGAAATGTATTTGCTTATGATTGTAAGTCGCCCTGGATAAGGGCGTCTGCTAAGAAATAAATAATAATAATAATAACAATTGATAGCCCAAGATTAATGCTAATTGGGGTCTATCAAACTTTAGGAATACGATTTCCTGTAGGACTAAAATTAATCTTAGTTATACAATTAATAAAACATTCCATCTATTTTTATTTATTAGCAGATGCCCTTATCCAGGGCGACTTACAATTGTTATAAGATATCACATTATGTTTACATACAGTTACATTATTTTATTTACACAATATATATATATTTTTTTACATACAATTACCCATTTAAACAGTTGGGTTTTTACTGGAGCAATCTAGTTAAAGTATCTCAAGGGTACAGCAGTACACCTGGGATTGAACCCACGACCCTCCGGTCAAGAGTCCAGAGTCCTAACCACTACTCCACACTGCTGCCCCAAACAAGGAGCTTACAATATTAACCATGACTAGCAGACAAGCCATCGTTAACTTGCACCTTACACCCATCTCTCAATCCAGGAATGTGTGATGTATCACTGGTTAGATATTTCTATTCCAGAGATGTCTTGGTTGCAACAGTAAACAAACACAATGCAGCACTAATTAAGATAATCCCTCTGTGCAAACAATATTATAACACTTGACTTGCAATCACCCATTAATTAATTCAGAATCAGCAACCAGTTCTAATTGATTTGTTTGGAAAGGCAAACTGTCACGAGGCATGAACTGGGGTTAAAATGACAAAGTTTGATACAAAACTTTTTATATAATTGTAGATACGGTAGCCTAACGTGATTAAAGTCCCTTTTTGAAAAAAAGACAAAAAGAAAGAGAACAAAACAAGAATCCTTGTTGTAAGCAGTGACACCTGTTGCTCACTGTGGAGGGATTCACAAGGGGACAACATTCTGCCACCCACGGATGAAAAATTAACTATTTCAGCAGCACATTGTTGGTGATTGGACAATTAATTAGAAACATTTTAATTAATGTCATGCAATTGGTTATTTAATTGAATTAGAATTAACTTGTTAATCATTAGTTCAACATTTAGCAGTGTATGCTGGCAACTATACATTTAATTAAACAGGTCTACTGTTTAATTATTAAATATTGATAAAACCAGTGGTGTAGTAAATAAAAGAAGTGGGTAAATCCCGTTTGGTGGAGTTCAGCAGCTAGATTGAAAAGATAAACATGAACATATACATTGTTACTGACCCTCAGCCAACCAGAACCACGCCAACAGAACATTAACAACCAATCACAGAACACTCATGAACAGGACACGCAGTCCAGTGACCACGTCCCCCCTGCTTGCGCCACAGTTATGACTGAGAGCTCTCGGCTGTCAGTCTCACGCACAGCAACACAACACAGACACTGTTAAAATAGCTTGTCTTAACCCAGGATTTGCATATCACAGGAAGTGAGTAAACTCTGTATTCTTTATATGACAAGTGGGTAAATGCTATATTGCCCAAATTAAAAATGGGTAAATGGCGTTTACCTTCATATACCCTGGACTACACCATTGGATGAAAGCATATGTCAATGCTGTCAGAAAGAACGTTGGCAAAACAGTTGTGTATCTCAATGTGAATCACAGATATTATTAGTATTATTTGCATTTTTTTGTACAGGATATTGAGGTAATTGCACTGGGACATTTGGTGCCATATTTTGGTTAATAATGATCCAATGTCTTATTTATTAAAAGCACTGCAAGGAAATGTTTCAGAGAAACACGTGCCATCATATGAGCAATGGTGTGCTGATACAAGGAAGGTTGCAGAAGATCTGCTTTTTACACACACTCTTCCAGAAGATATGGCATTACAGACTTGCAAGCTTGCTTAGATTAAGTGGGATTTTTGCAGTTTTAACATGAAGCAAACTCATCCGTATTTTACGCTCAAAGCCTGGATGAAGTCAAGGCTCCAAAGGGAAATAAATAAAGAGCTGCAACATGAAAAAGAACTGTAACCTCTGCTACCTGGCTGCAGGTTCATCTCTAGTGACAGCTTCTGAAGAACATACTAGAATATACATTAAATCCACTAAAAATCCACTATGCACTTGCTCTAGGGCAAAGTTTATGAAAATGCTTGGTGTCGGACTTGCATACCTTGAGGCTCGGCATAAGATGTGAATGTTACACTTGCATAGATATGTTGGGTTGCGGATTTGCGAGATCTGGAACTCCCTGATGTTTACAGAGTCATGTACTACTCTGGTAGAAGTGTTTAGCAGCTATTGTATATAATTAAAACTGGCTGAGTGGAATGGGTGCAGCAGCTAGGGACATTATTATTGAGAGCAGGCGTAATGCACATGTTCGGGTGAATATGAAACAACAGATTTGCGTTCACTGGGCCCTATTTTTTACATTAATTGTATTGGCCTTAGTTAAGAAAAATGGAAATTGGAATTTTTTTTAATAAGAACACTGAGTAAAGTCACATGCGAAACTACTGCATAAACAGGGAATATGCTGGTGCAATTGCACATGCAGTAACCGAAGGGGCATTAAAAGAGATACTCTATAGTTATATATTAATAACATTAAGATTTTTATTTGGCTATGCTTTTTATTGTTATTTTGGAATCTTTTTTTTTTTTATTTTACATTTTCTGCACAATGTAAAATATTCTGACAACCAGAAACTAATTATGACTTAATTTTATATTGAATTGTGTGTGCATATTGTTTGCAAATGACAATTTGTTTTCTTTTACATAGCTGTCTCACTGTTTTTAAAATGTTTTTAAAACAATCTAGTTGATTGTGCTGTAGAAAGTTAATGGTATAATAGCATGCTTGTTATTTACAACAGAACAGAAGCATGTTTTTTTTTTTTTAGCTCACCTACTGTATGTTACAATTTGGAACAGATCTAGAATTGTGAGGATCAGCATTCACTGCAAACATATTTGATAGTCTAGTACGGTTGAATTATTTATTTATAATACATTTCAGCAAAAGCAGAAAACCGGTATTAATCCCAAAAGTAATCCAAGCAATCTATAATTACTGAACCGGATTACCCTGGAGTCAATGTAATTAGTAATCTGTAACAGACTACTTTTTAAAAGTAACCCTCGCAACACTGGCTACTGTTTAAAAGAATGTACCGTATAAGTGGGATATAGGAAAAATATAGGGATATAATGAAAATATAATGATTATAGGGCTCTGTTCACAGTCTGGCTTTTACAATACCAGTATGTTATTGAAGTTACTTAGCAGAAATACAACTGAATCAAATGCACTGGAGTTCTGGGATCAGTAAAGAGCTGTTTTTAAGGAGCTAATCAGGTATTTAGGGAATAGAACAAGGAAGTATTTTAATTAGTGCTGTTCATCTGCAAAAAAACAAAAGACAAACAACAAAAACAAAGAGACAGACTGATCCACAGGAATCCATTCGCAGCTTCGCTCTTTGATGAAAATTGATCCCCCTTGGTATTCACCCACAATTTCCTACAAAGATTCTCATTGTTTCCAGAATAAGTCAACTTGAAGGGACTAAAGGAGTAAAAATACTGTTTCTATAGCCTAATTTTTGTTATCCTGCCATAGGAAGTTCACTTCAAGTTTATTTTGGGCAGCAGGTGTGGTTATAGTACATGTAGCACAGGAAGTGACATCATCCATAACACTCAGTCATGCTAATTTAAAAATACTAAAAGAAACTTGATAAATTGAATGAGAAACCGTTCTCAATTTCTTGAATTACAAACATGTATCATTGGATGATTAAAAATGCTTTTTAAATGGTATGGATCTGTTGCAAAGTGGTTTGCAATGCACAGGTGTAGTGGTGATGAGATTATGAAACAGAAGACAGACAACAAAGTTAAAATCCTGGTCTGGTGACCACAAAGAATAATCCTAGGCAATACACAGCAATGTGTATTGCACTGTTCCAAAACAACTGGTTGCAGAAATAATAAGACAGAGTTTGTAAATAATAAACACAGTAGAACACACACAAAGACACACACGTTCACAAGTCCAGAGTGAGTGCTATAGTGCTTGTGGTTCGATACAATTTATCCGTGTACAATGGTGCAGTGTTGTCAGGGTTTAGTACTGGTCTTAAGCGACAGCTCCAGATCGTGTTAGCCGTCTAATAATAACAAACAAGTCGATTTTTAGACACGACGAAACTAACAAAACATGGTAATTCACAGTACTCCTTCCGGTTCAGTTTAACCATAAACAAAGGAACAGATCACCTTGCTACGTCCCCTTATATACCGTCAGTCACACCCCCTTGGTTAACGAGTGCAAAGGTTTCTCCTCCAATCCGAGGTTGACACATTGCTTCCCTTCTGGGGCAACGACTTGGTGTACCGTAGCTCCACCTCCTTTCTAGATGGCCAACTTCCACCTAACCCTGTGAATGAATTGTCAGGCCATCCAGTCCAGGGCACTCTGTTTCCTTTACACAGCGCCCTCACAGGTCTGGAGGGAGATTTATAACCAAGATTCATTCTTTCTCTGTCAAACGTTTAACTTACTTTAAAAAAGACTGTGGTAATCTGAGGCTACATAAACCCGGTCACAAGTAGGTATCAGTAGGCATTTCACCATATCCCAATTTGTCACAGTGCAGTTTATGCTTGAGAGAGGCCTAGGACTGAAAGGCAAGGGGTGTTCAGCTCAAGAATTAGATGTGCACTCGCATGCACCATGCCTGACTTACTCACTGCCACTGTCTCTCACATTTCAGAACATTACATTCACCAACCAACACAAATTGTAATGAATGAACTTCAATGGAACCGTCAACTGGGACCCATGGATATATGACAATGTTTTCAATGATATATGATATACAATGGAGGCAGTGATTCTGGTAGATGCAGTGATCTGTCAGAGGGTCTGGATGTAGTATTCTGAAATCCAATGCTTATACAATTACATATTAATAATTGATCACTGCGGCAGTCACTGCATACAGTACTCAAATTAAAGGCCATTTCATTCATCCGTTTCTACTGCAGTTTGCATAGTGGCGATTACCAGTCTAAGATGTGACAATTCCTTTCAGAATGGAAACCGACACAATTGCTGTTTGTATCCAAAGGCACATGGCATAAATTTGCGCATGACATTAATGCTTTTTTGAAAAACAAAGCAGGTTCTGTAAAGGGACGCATATTAATATTACTAAATGGTGCTTTGTGAACATGCTGCTTTGCTGTTTGTGCACTATGTTTTAACTCTTTGCAGTCCAATTTATTTTCACACACGTAGTTTATTTTAGACGCACTGTTTAAAAGTATTTTTTCACAGTAAAACAGGTTTAAAAGGCACTGCAAATCAACAGGATACTCAGTACTGCATCTCCAGCCCCGCCCCACCCCTTGTTCGCTGTATTTTTCACATACCTCTTCATAGTCGTGCATACCAATAAATCATCTCCTGATCACTCGTTTTATCACCACACTCCTCAGTAATGTGATCCAAGTCATTATTTTATTACTATAACATCTCAAAAAGCTTTGCAAATGTCTGTGATATTCTTTGAGCGCTGGATGCAGAAGCAGCTATCTTGTTTGTTTATGTCCGTGTTATCTCTGTGGTGCCGGGGCTATGTGTATTGCTCAGATACACCCTTTTTTATTTTTATTTTGGCTTCTCTCAACTCCTATCGGTCTCACTCGGCCATTGAATGGTTTTCTCGGCTTTTTCCGGAGAAAAAAACACTAGAGACCTGTTTTTTATGCCTTTTTGATGATGTCGGACCCATCGGACCGGAAAGGGAAAATTGTAATGTCGGACCTGGACATAGGACCGCAAAGAGTTAAAACTGCTTGGAATTCATGAAAACGATTTATTGATGTTCTAAAATGTAATTTATACGTTAATGGATTGCACCCGCACCTGCACATACGTCCGTCTTGAACCGCAATCTTCACATTCATCACAATCTCATCATGTGTGATTACTCGACTACCAGTTTGTGAGGCCACTATTCAGTGCTACCCCTAGTTGACATGGAAATCACTTACCTGAATGAGAAAGTGCAAGAGAATGCAGAAGTTCAGGCATTTTTGTTAAAGAGCTGGGCTTTTCAAAACAGTTCAAAGGGGGAAAAACTCAATTTTCAGGCAACAGCATTCAGAGCTACTCAGAACGATCGCTAATATGATAGAAGAAGGGAAAAGTGAAACAAAAGCTGCTACAGTGTCATATGGAGCTACTGTGCCAGTCTCTCTAAAGGATCAGAAGTGAACCCCTTGTATTACTGTATCCCTTTCTAGGAAGACAGTCAACAACTCCATCACAAAATAAAGACTCCAGACCATGTGTACTGCAGAACAAGCACTGCGATCAAATATTACTGAGGCTGATCTAATGTGGTACAGTAATCAGCAATCAGTGTCGACTGTCAGGATTTGGAACCATATCAGAATTTATTAGCAGTCATTGTCCAAAAAGCCTGTATATGTATAAAATAACCAATGTAATTCTAATGCGTTTTAGATACTGTCAGACATTCCTACCTTTCATTTGCTTCTATGCTGGTGGGGAGTTCTGATTGGTATTTTATATTGTCAGAAATGTGCAGAGTTTTTCAAATTGTAGTACAATAGAGCACAATAATGTATACAAGTCTTTGGAAGGGTAGCTGAACTGCAAAGGCCGGCTCGCGGCGGGAATAGCAGACTATTTAAAAATAACAGTCATGAACACGACTATCACAGTGAAACAGGACCTGCTAGTCCTCAGCTGATGTGAAGAGCTGTCTCCTCCTTTATGCATGTGGTCAAGCTAATTTGGCAATCAGTTATGCAATTTAACTTGACCACATTCTCACATGTTTTGCTTCCCCCTCCAATTAGGTCAGACCTCACATTCAAACACACACAATTTCCAATGCCACAATCTATACACATTTAGATGTGCACGGCATCTGGAATTAGGAAGGGCACAATTAATGTAACCTGCAGGTCTGCCATCGTGTTGTGGGGGGGTTTATTGGCTTGTAGCTGTGATCAGTCAGAGGTTCCAGAGCGCTGAGGGGATACCCCACAAGCATCTGTATGTTAAGCTTGTTCAGGATGGCTCCTGTGGGAGCAGCCTTTAATAAGTATCTGGAGTATTGTGACAGGAAAGCCAATGGTCACACAGGCAAGAAGGTACTCACACAACAACAAAAAACATTTAACAAGTAAATGGTCAATATATATATATATATATATATATATATATATATATATATATATATATATATATATATATATATATATATATATATTTAAATCTGTCCCTTTAAGGCTAGGTCAGGAGTATCAGCAACAATATCCAAGCTAAAGCTCTCTCAGTGAACGCAACACACAAGAAACTGCTCTCTCTGAGTCCTAAGTTGAAACTGAGGGGCTATCTCCATGCTCATCCTTTATACATGTGGTCAAGCTAAATTGGCCATCAGTTACCAAATTTAGCCGGACCACATTCTCATTTCTAATCAGTTCAGACTTCACATAGCCCAACGACGTTCTCACATGGCTGGCTAGCTTGCCAGTTGGAGAGGAATTAAACAGAATGCAGGAATCCCTGTCCCAATATACAGTACATGTTTTATTCACAATTACTTGAATTTATAATGAGACACCACAGGTACCAAAAACATAACTCACATCACCTAGTATGTAATTGCATCACAGACATGATGCAAAATGCTGTTTATTAATTAATGATCTGAATACAGCTGCCTGTAAAATTTATAACCCTCTGTGGCAAAGTGGGTGGTGAGGGGTAGCTGTGTAGCAGTGATGCGGTGCAGGAGTAATGGGCAGACAACGGTAGTCCAGGGGAAAAAAGGCTTTTATTGCCAGCACGGTCTAGTGCTCAAAATAATAAGCCCGGCAATACACAACGATGTGTAAAGCTCGGGCTGACAAAACACAGGATACAGTCCTGACCAACAAATCAAAACACGGTCACCCGTCTCGGGTGCGTGCAGTCGTGATTGTGGTGGGTGAATACACAGGATGTTGTGACAGTACGTGTTGCGGTGATCCGGCTTGTGCTCGCCCAGTGCGACAGCTCCGGATATGTTTCTAGCTGTCTGGTGATTCGGAAACAAAGACAGACAGTTAGTTTTCAACCAGTACAGCACTCAAACACACACACACAACTCTTAGAGTAATACAGCTCTCTACGTCCTTCTCGGTCCTTGGTTTAACACAAACGAAGGAAAAGAACAGCGTTACCCTGGCCCCTATATGTAATCCCGCATGATATCTAGGTAAACGGTTGCAGCTGCCTTATTACTTGCAGCTGCCCCTTGTTTACCTGTCAAATCAATACGGTCTTACAACAGAGTCTCGCTTCCTTCCAGGCTGACCCACTTTCCGGTCCCGGAAACGTACTGTCAGGCCAGCCCTTCCAGATACTTCTCCTCCCGTTCTTTAGCGCCCTCACAGGTCGGGAGGAAGATTTATCACCAGAACTCATTGTATTTCTGTCACATATCCCACCGCTCAGAGTGGAGCCGAAGGAACACTCGGCTAAATCTACCTTTCCCATTGCTCCCCCCTCCCGGGAAAAATAATCCGCATTTTGGTGGTCTTTCCCCGCACGGTGTACCATATGGTACATGAAGGGCTGCAACGCCAGATACCACCGAGTTATCCGGGCATTGCTGTCCTTCATTGTGCTTAACCACTGGAGTGGGGCGTGGTCTGTGACAAGATCAAATGAGTGTCCCAGCAGGTAGTATCGTAAAGAGTGAGTAGCCCATTTAATGGCCAAACACTCTTTTTCGACTACGGAGTAGTTACGCTCCCGAGGTAACATTTTTTTGCTCAGGTACAATATCGGGTGTTCTACTCCAGCTACTTTTTGGGACAAGACTGCACCCAAACCTACATCCGAGGCGTCGGTGTGGAGGATGAATCTCTTGGTGAAATCTGGGGTAATAAGAGTGGGGGCCTGGCAAAGTTTACGCTTAATCGTATCAAACGCCCCCTGACACTCAGCTGACCATTTAATTAAATTTGGAGCACTCTTTTTGGTGAGGTCGACTAACGGGTTAACCACTGTGGCGTACTCGGGGATGAAGCGGCGGTAATAACCGGCTAAGCCCAGTAGTGACCTCACCTGAGTCTTGGTTTTGGGGATCGCTGCATCAACCAAAGCCTGGATTTTGGTGACCACAGGTTTCACCCTTCCATTTCCCATTACAAATCCCAAATATTGAGTCTTTGTTTTGGCAAACGCACATTTTCTCAAGTTAGCTGTCAGCCGGGCTGCCCTTAGAGACTGAAGAACGGCTGCAACCCTAGCCAAATGCTCTCGCCAGGTGGAGCTGTAAATCACCACGTCATCAATATACGCTGCTGCATATTCATGATGTGGGCGTAAAACCTGGTCCATCAGTCTCTGAAAGGCAGCGGGCGCACCATGTAGCCCAAACGGCATGGTTTTAAAGTGGAACAGCCCCTCTGGTGTTGAAAATGCGGTTTTCTCTCTGGAGCTGCGGGTTAGAGGGATTTGCCAGTATCCCTTCGTCAGGTCCAGAGTGGAAATAAACCTCGCTTTTCCCAGTCTGTCTAAAAGTTCGTCGACCCGAGGCATGGGATACGCATCGAACTTGGCAATAGCATTCACCTTTCTGAAATCTACGCAGAAGCGGTTGGTGCCGTCCTTCTTAGCCACTATTACAATAGGACTGCACCACTCGCTCCTGGAAGGTTCAATCACTCCAAGCTCGAGCATATCCCGTACCTCTTTGCGAACGCCACTTCGTCGACTTTCCGGGATCCGGTACGGTCTCTCTCGCACTGTGACACATGGGGGAGAGATAATGTCATATTCAACTAAGTTCGTCCTGCCGGGCACATCAGAAAAAACATCGCTGAACTCCTCAATAAGCTTACGCAGCTCTCTTTGCTGATCCGGAACTAATTGTTCCCCCATTGAAATCGCTCTTGTGCTCGGGGTCTCTGGACAGGGACCTAAATCATCCTCCATATTGCCTGGGGCTATAAATAAGACCTCTCTTGCCTGCCAGGGCTTCAACAAATTAATGTGGTAAATTTCACGTTCATTCCGGCGATCGGGCTGTCTAATTTCATAATTTACTTTCCCTATAGCCCGAATCACCTCATACGGCCCCTGCCATTTAGCACACAGTTTTGACTCTGATGAGGGAAGTAGCAGCATTACCTTGTCCCCTGGTCGAAAGGTTCGAATCCGTGCATTTTTGTTATAATGCTGCTCTTGTCGGTGCTGAGCCGATCTGAGGTTGTCTTGGGCCAAACGACCGACCAAATCCAGGCGATCTCTGAGTAGGAGCACATACTTCACTACATTTTTAGACGAGCCTTTGTGCTCCTCCCACCCCTCTCTCAGCAGGTCGAGAATGCCGCGAGGCTGCCGGCCGTACAGAAGCTCAAAGGGGGAGAACCCCGTTGAACTCTGCGGCACTTCTCTCACTGCAAAAAGGAGGTAGGGGAGAAGTGATGCCCAATGTTTCTGCTCTTGTGTTACAAATCGCCTCAGCATCGACTTTAAGGTCTGATTAAAACGTTCCACCAGACCGTCCGATTGTGGATGATAAACGGACGTCCTGATGGGACGTATTTTTAGTATTTTGTACACTTGCTGTAACGTATTGGACAAAAAATTAGTTCCGTGATCGGTCAAAATCTCCTTGGGGATCCCTACTCTGGCCATAATCTGCGCTAACTCGGTGGCTATTGCAGCGGCACTAGTGGACCTCAATGGAACTGCCTCCGGGTATCGCGTTGCATAATCCACCACTACTAATATGTGCGTATACCCGGAGTCAGAAGGTAGCAAAGGGCCGACTATGTCCATTGCAATGCGCTCGAAAGGAGTGGAAATAATCGGCAGTGGGACCAAAGGGGCGGGGCGCACTCGACCCGGCGCTACTCGCTGGCAGTCTGGGCATGTGGCTACATATTTCGACACATCAGTATGAAGACCTACCCAATAGAATCGAGCCAATATCCGTTCCCTCGTCTTCTCGGCTCCGAGGTGCCCCGCAAAAGGGATATCATGCGCCAGCCTCATGACCTCCAGCCGACAAGACGGGGGAACCAATAATTGTGTTACAGGCTGTCCTGTGCCCGCGGCTAGGTTTACCCTATACAGTAATTGCCCCTTGATACTGAAGTGTGGATATACCAGCGCCCCAGCGCCGTCAACATCCTTACCTTCAATGGACCGGACCCGTCCCCAAGCGTGCACCAGTGACGGGTCGTTTTGTTGGCCCCACACTAGGTCCGCGCTTGAGTACCACGGGTCCGGTACATTGAGAGGGGCTGGAATAACATCTGCTCTAGTCGGTCCAGTAACCTCGCTCTCTCGGTCACACTGCGTTCCCACTCCCTTCGACTGGCGTTTGTTACCATTGCAGCACTCTCCCACCAGACCCCAGCCTTGTCTCAACAACGCTCCCTCCCATTTTGCGGTCCGTCTCTCCTTATTTGTTTTTCTAGGACGGAAAAGAGGGGAAAAAAATTTCAGTGTGAAAAGGAAACACATCACCAATTCGTTCCTTTTTTTTTTCTGCCACGTTTACGTGTGTGGCTGAGACTGCCATTTCTTTCATCAATTCTTTGAATTTTGGCCAGTCTCGGCCCAGAATAACTGGGTGTGGCAACCTTTCCGCCACCCCAACTACCAGGTGACGTTTTATCGGTCCTACCGATAAATATACTTTTAATGTGGGGTATGCCGCCGTGTCTCCATGGATACAGGAGATGGCCACCTGACCTCGTGGCCGCCACGACACACCGCCCAGGAGAGCTGTCCTAATCAAGGTTTGCTCACACCCTGTGTCCACTAATGCGTGGGTTTTCACATTCCCTAACACCACATTAATCAGACAAGGCCCCTCCCGACCGTTTTCCCCACGCTTACCAGTCTCAGGTGCCCAATTGCACGCGGCCACGTCACACTCCATGGCAGCGGGGCATGACCTGGCCAGATGTCCCGGCTGGTGGCACCTAAAACAGATAGGAGGGACAGAGGGGGCATGGGTTAGAAATCTGTCCCGCTGCTGGTATGGCAACGGGGCAGGGGCAGCACCTCTACCCCAGCTGGGGGCCAACCTTGGTCTCCATGGGGGGGAGGCAAGGGGGCCCAATGGGGTCGGTGCTCTGGGAGGTCTGGGTCCCTGGAACGAGGGGGGTGGTGGTGATGGTGTTGGAGGAGAGGGAGAGAGAGCGCGGCTGCTCCGATGGGCAGGGGCGGACAGGATCCCGATCCGGGCAGAGGTCAGGGAGTCCTCAAAATCTTCGGCCAATTTGACCGCCTCCTCCAGGGTGTCGGGGTTGTGGCGCCGTATCCACGCCTGGGTTTCGGCGCCGACCACATGGCAGAACTGTTCTATTACAATGGCTTCCCCCATCTGCTGGGCGGTCTTCTGCCCGGGGGTCAGCCAATGCACCATGTGGTCACACAACCTCTCCGCAACCACCCTGGGGCGTGTCTCCGGGGCTCTCCGGTACTCCCTAAACCGCGCCCGGTGGGTCTCGGTAGTAATGTTGAGCCGGCGGAGGATAGCCTGCTTGACCAGGTCATACTCGGTGGCGTGCTGGTCGCTCATAGCCTGGTAAGCTGCCTGAGCCTCCCCAATCAGGCAGGGTCCCAATTGGCTGGCCCAGAACTCCCGCGGCCAAGCCGCCGCGGTAGCCAGCCGCTCGAATGCCACCAAGTACGCCTCCGGGTCATCCTCCGCCGACATCTTCATCGCCCGTGCCTTTGGGGACGACATCAACGGTGTTGCAGTCGGGGTCGTTACTGCAGCCACGGCCAGTCCTACCCGTTCAATGAGCGCTGTATAGCGCTCCTCCCTCCTTCTCTCCTCTGCGTCCCGTCTGCTCTCCAGTGCCTGCAGCAGCTCCGCCAGCGCGTTGCGGTCCATGTTCCCGTTTCTGACACCACGTGTGGCAAAGTGGGTGGTGAGGGGTAGCTGTGTAGCAGTGATGCGGTGCAGGAGTAATGGGCAGACAACGGTAGTCCAGGGGAAAAAAGGCTTTTATTGCCAGCACTGGTCTAGTGCTCAAAATAATAAGCCCGGCAATACACAACGATGTGTAAAGCTCGGGCTGACAAAACACAGGATACAGTCCTGACCAACAAATCAAAACACGGTCACCCGTCTCGGGTGCGTGCAGTCGTGATTGTGGTGGGTGAATACACAGGATGTTGTGACAGTACGTGTTGCGGTGATCCGGCTTGTGCTCGCCCAGTGCGACAGCTCCGGATATGTTTCTAGCTGTCTGGTGATTCGGAAACAAAGACAGACAGTTAGTTTTCAACCAGTACAGCACTCAAACACACACACACAACTCTTTTAGAGTAATACAGCTCTCTACGTCCTTCTCGGTCCTTGGTTTAACCCAAACGAAGGAAAAGAACAGCGTTACCCTGGCCCCTATATGTAATCCCGCATGATATCTAGGTAAACGGTTGCAGCTGCCTTATTACTTGCAGCTGCCCCTTGTTTACCTGTCAAATCAATACGGTCTTACAACAGAGTCTCGCTTCCTTCCAGGCTGACCCACTTTCCGGTCCCGGAAACGAACTGTCAGGCCAGCCCTTCCAGATACTTCTCCTCCCGTTCTTTAGCGCCCTCACAGGTCGGGAGGAAGATTTATCACCAGAACTCATTGTATTTCTGTCACACCCTCATTTCACTGTATTTTTATTGTATGAAGTAATGTTAAGTAGGTCAACAAATCACCCCTGGGAGAAAACACAAGCAGGATTAATACAGAGAATTAGAGTTAATTGAAATATTAATATTCAACACTGTTTAGATGATTCAAATGTGTTTTAAAAATAGAAAACCACAATACTGAAACACAATACTGAAACACCATGTTAACTTTACTGGGGCAAGCTAAACTAGTGCATGCATTTTTAACAAAGTTCGTCCCAAGCTCCAGGAAATGAGAATTTGAGTCGATGTGATTATGTTGCTTCATTGTCTTGCTTAAGCTTTAGGATTGTAAAAGTAAAGTTGGCAGGGCTTCCCAGTCCCAATGCAGTACATTGTTGTTCTTACAAAACCAATATGCCTGGTATCTGTCAACAAGGATTCAGGGAAACCTGAGACAATGGCTGAACTCACTAGAAGCTAAAGAGTGGAGCTATTGATTCTTCCTTGATCAGTATATTCAGTAGTCTGTAGCTTTAAAAAATGGATTGACAATAATTAGATGTAAATAAACTACCTAGGGTCGTTACAACTAGTGAATAAACAAAAAAAACAATTGTATTAGCTATAACTTTTAATGGTGTTATAGGTAACAAATAATTTGACAAATCTCATCCGTTACGCACTTTAATTATTGTTTCAATTCCCAGGTTATTTCACCTGTTGTAAACCATGTCAGTCATTAGGGGGCGCAGCTGGTTAATGACAGGAAGGAAGGCGTCTCTCCAGGTGAAATGGCCTAGGACGTGTAAAGAATGCAAAAAGACATTTCTATAGCTTACTGGAGCTCTGACACAGATTTCTTTCAAAACTGTACAGGAGAGCTCTGCATAGCGGATGGAAGTGAACAACAAGCTGTATGGAATTATTTCATGAGATAAAGCACCTCTATGGGCTGATACAAATATATATATATATATATATATATATATATATATATATATATATATATATATATATATATATATATATATATATAATTTAATGTTGAGAATATCAGTGTATTGGGAGTTTCCTTTTCTGCTAAAAGATCTTCTAGGCAGGAGCTGCATCTCTATTATTAATATAAAGAATATTAGGTAACACTTTACATTGTGTCTCTAATTACTGTGTATTTACACAGTAGTTACTTCGCAAAATCCATGTGTACTTACACATAATTGCAGTGTTATTATGCATAGTTACAATATACTTGAAATGTACATCTTGTTGCACAATGCACTTTATGTAAGCACACAATTGTATCAAACGGTTCATATGTGCACCATTCCTTGCATTTTTATAGGGTTTGCTTTCATTATTGGTGGTTCTGGGTTCTGTTTTTCTCTGTTTTCTAAAGTTATTTTACCTGGAGAATTCTAGCACTGAACAGCCTTCCTCATTCCATTCAAGTCATGTGACAATGTAACCCTACAACTCTGCTAGCCCCACCTGCTCTGCATAAATATAGAGGGTGAGTAGGTGGGACTGACCAGGTTGAAATACCAATGCGAGCACCATCTTAAACAACTTCAGTGTTTGGTACATGGGTGAAAGTTGTCCTCGCCCAGGTCAATTCCTATGCTTTGTGTAGAAATCAAAGAAAAATCAGGGAGGTATGTATTTTTTTGTCACAGAAAACTGTAAAATGTTTTCGCATGTACTTGATGTAATAATAAAAAAAGTCATTCAGAAGACGCCAAGTCAGAAGTCAGACATTAAAACAACACACAATTGTTTTCACACTGGATCCGTTTAGACTTCAGAGGGTTTGGTCCACACTCTGTAAGGTTTGGTACATTTGGTGTGAAGTGTGTACAACAAAGCTTGGGAAACAAACCGGACCGAGGCCACATGAAGAGGTGGTTTCGGTCTGTTTGGTAAAAGTCTGGTTCGCTTGCTAAACCTTAATGTGAACAACTGCTGGTCTCGGTCCTTCTGCACATAGGAAACAAACTGGGTAGGTAACCTGACTAGGAAGTAAACATTTCACATATTCTGAGGAAACATTTCACATATTCTTTCTCCCCCTCCTCTGATCTCTCTATCTCTGTTCCTCTGGAATCTACCACACTCTCTCCCTCTTCCTCAGCTATGAACCTTGGAGTCACCCTGGACCCCTGCCTCTCTTATTCCCAGCACATCTCCACTCTGGCACGCACTTGCCGATTCTTCCTGAGCAACATCCGAAGAATCCGACCCTTCCTCACCAACTATGCTACCCAGCTCCTGGTCCAGGCCCTGGTACTCTCCCGCCTAGACTACTGCAACTCCCTCCTGGCTGGCCTCCCTGTGTCCGCCACCCGTCCGCTCCAGCTCATCCAGAACTCTGCTGCCCGCCTGGTTTTCTCTCTGCCTCGCTTCGCCCACGCTACTCCACTCGCTCCACTGGCTCCCGATCACCGCTCGCATCCAGTTCAAGACTCTTGTACTAGCCTACAGATGCCTTGACCAGACTGCACCCAGCTACCTCCAGACCCTCATCTCTCCCTACACCCCCACTCGACCTCTCCGCTCCGCCTGCACTAGAAGACTAGCTCTACCTCCGCTACGTCCCCTGCCTCCACAACCCGCTCCTTCTCCACCCTTACTCCGCAGTGGTGGAATGACCTTCCTACAGATGTCAGGACTGCCCAGTCCCTGACCACATTCCGGCACCTCCTCAAGACTCACCTCTTCAAAGAGCACCTGTAGAACTCCTCTGTTTGTATCCTGGGACACTATCACCCTTCATGTAAATGTGCTTTATTTTGCTCTTATCTGCCCCCTATTTTACTGCATTTAATCCTGTACTTCAGAATACTGTAATCTGCCAAGTGTTTAACCTGTAGTACTTTGTATTTAATCACATCCTGATGTAACAATCACTATTTAATCATATCCTGATGTAACTATCACTATTATCTGCTGTATTATTGAATTGTGGTTTGTCACACTTGTACTTTGCTTGAACAAAAGTTATTGTATTTCTTGCTCTTATTGTATTACTTGTATTGTAACACTTGAAATGCATTTGCTTACGATTGTAAGTCGCCCTGGATAAGGGCGTCTGCTAAGAAATAAATAATAATAATAATAAAAAAATAATAAACAAGTAGAGCAAAAAACTAAAAATGTCTCGGGGAACTACATTAAGGTTACCAGACTTCCCAAAATGAGATTGTCACAGTTTTCAGTCTTCATTTATTGTACAGGTCGGAAACAGTAAAGTTGTTAATCGTCCTGGTTTTGCTATTGTATTTTTTTTTTTAAGTACAAAACTGTATCAGCATGCTCAGTAAGTTAATAGCAGAGTAATGTATTAGGTTGTGTGTTAGCGCCATACAAAAATAAAATAAACAGTTTTATGGATTATTTGTTTAATCATTCTGATTATGTGTAAGCCATATGTTTAAATGGTAATAGCTGATCTGTTTTTTATACATTTGACATGTTTTGACTAGATGACAATATAGATGACAAAATTGCATAAACTGCATTCTCCTACAGTAGGCATTTGTCAGGAGGTGAGTGGTGTGGGTAAAGAGTGCCAGACAAAGAGACTGACTTCCAAAACGTCCATATTTATTTATTACAACAATAAACCATAAAGCCACCAGCGATGGTATCAGGGGCTATATGGAGGGTTTTCAGTCCCCAATAATAACAAAGCATTCACAATGGTAATCCTGTCTTTGTGCACAGAAAAATGCTGTGTGATCCAACCTGCTGATGCTGTGCTGTGAAGTGATTCTCATGGTTGTGCTGGCCGCAGCTCCCTGGCTCCTTAATTCTCTGCAATACACAATAAACAAAACAAACATACAGCACTCCGGCTCATTATCACGTGCAGCGTAAGGGGCTGTACTCAAGTATCTGCGTCCCCTTTCTATTACTAAACTCCCCCCCATGATCAGCCCAACGCCATGGTCTATCCAATCGCTGCCAGCCCTGCAGCTCATCACAATGGAGTTGTTCAGTGCACTTGCAGCTACGCGTTTCCTACTGTCAAATCAGCCCGTCTATGGGGAAGCATACCACCAACATTACAGAGCGCCCTTTCTGGTCGGGAGGGAGATTTGCAGCTGAAATTCCTTCTCTCTGTCAGAGCATTCAAGAAATGTATAAATTAAATTAGTGAAGTGCTCCCCCAGTGCTTTCTTCCACAGCAATATGTAAAACATGCTTTATTAAAAACCGGCGCAATACATCAATAGCTGCCATCTTTCAATATACCTTGCAGGATATTCTAAACATCCGGTTTACACACCATATACACGAAGAGTGTACTTGAAAAAATTGTGAACACAAACGAACTCGGTCCTGAAAACAAATGGAAAAGGACCCAAAAAAACGAACTTTCAAACAAACTCGGTCACTTTGCTTGCAATAAGTGTGAACAGCAAGCACATTGATACATTGTTTTCAAACTAAACAAACCAGCGAGTTCATTTGAAATGGACCCAGTGTGAATGCAGCCTAAAACACACCCTACACGAACATTGGTTTGACCCATAGTTCACAATGCACTATTTATAACAGGTAACATTAGCAGCGGTGTGACTGCAACAGAAGATGCTGGGCAGTTTGTGGAGACTACAAAAAATGACTAATTAAATGTAGGCTAGGTAGTTGTTAGTTTAGTGTGTTTTTCATTCTCTATAATAAATGATATGCATTGAAAAAAGAAAGTTTGTAGGCTCATGTCTTTCTTCAGTGCTAGGCATGCCAAGTGCTTCTCATCAGAGAAATCAAATCATTTTGTCAGGTATGTGAAAGCATATCGGTAAAACACTAAAAAGTCTTCTTTGATCGAGGCAGCTTGTGTAGAAGGGAATTTCTTCAGGAGAGAGTTGGTCTCAAATCCAAAAAAGAATCTGTTTTTCTTTGCTGGATTTTCAGTCTGAGGTTGGACATCAGTTCATATAGTTCACAGGCTGTCACCTCATTTCCTTCAACAAGGAAAAACACACTCGCGCAACATCTTCAGTGTATACTGTAGGAATGTCAGGTAGATTTCAAGTTCACACGGTATCCCCTCGCCATCCTTGTCGTTTTCGAAGTATTTCCGCAGTGATCTCGGGCATTGATCTTCCCCAAGTGACAAAAAGTAACTCTTAACAGCTGGCCAGCAATCGTGTAATCTCTTAACAGCAGGAAACCAACTCAGCCACCTTGTTGGTACATGATTGTACAGTGTCTTGTACTCTTCTGTCACAAAATCAAAAATGCTTTTTAGTTGGTGGACGCGTTTGGCGGATGATGAGAAGTGGCTGTAAATTTTCGTTACTGTGCTCTGAATATCCAGTCTAAGTGATGCTTTTATTGAAAGCGAATTACAGAGACTAGGGAGTGAACTATGCATCACTTACAAAATGACCTCGGTTTTTACGTCTCATCCAAAGAACAGAGCACAAGGAGGTTAAGGGCTGGTCCATACTTCTGTCACAGATGAATGCGATACGTCAGGCACAGATAAAAGCTGTGTAGCTTCACTATTTGCTGTATGAAGGACCCTTTTGACTGCACAGCTGTCGTTCAAACTTTAAATACAGACTGCATTTGCATAACTGGAAAAATAGGTTTTAAAAAAATCAAAGGGCAGACTGGATGTGGAGTAGTGGTTAGGGCTCTGGACTCTTGACCGGAGGGTCGTGGGTTCAATCCCAGGTGGGGGACACCGTTGCTGTACCCTTGAGCAAGGTGCTTTACCTCGATTGCTCCAGTAAAAACCCAACTGTATAAATGGGTAATTGTATGTAAAAATAATGTGTAAAAAAATAATGCAATTGTATGTAAAAATAATGTGATATCTTGTAACAATTGTAAGTCGTCCTGGATAAGGGCATCTGCTAAGAAATAAATAAAAATGACAAGTTGTAAGTGAAGTCATTTCAGAATTAACTTTTCTACAAAGTCAAGTTCAAATTTGCTTCTGAAAGTGGTCCAAAATGACTCACAATGCATCAGAGCATGTACAACCCCAGAGCTTCTGGAGGCTAAACGATTGGTTTTGACCCAGAAGTTTCAGTCAAAATGATCATTGGCCACTTTCACCCATGTTGATATGTTTAGCATTGTGAGATGTGATCGATATTAAATGATGTATAAAGATTGCATTGAAAAATGGATGCAAAGTAGGAAAATGACCTTAAAATGAGCAACAGTGGGCCTACATGGGTATGTGGCAATTGTCAAGTTTACTTCTGCTAATATACCCTGCAGTATTAATAATAAAAGTGAAACAACTTCCATATAAATATTACATTTTGGCCATCACCTGTAAGCAAAATGGCCATCTTATAGACCTTCCTGTTTAGAAGCTTGTAGCACAAAAAATACCAACAAGCTTGTAAAGTAAATTGGTTTGTTTGTAAAGTCCTAGTCTTTCTAAATTGAACTTTATTAGGGAGGTAGGATGTGGTAGCAGTAAGGCAGCTGGACAGAGGCAGCTGCATTCAGGAGATTACAAGTGTGCAAGTGTATTGTGTGTCATCCTTTCGTAATCACGAAGGAAGAAATACTATTATGTTGGCTAGAACGGATTCAAATACCTTAGGAAGAAGTGGTCATCAAGTCAGGTTCTAAATTACTGTGTAATTACTGTGTTCCAAGGGAGGACTGCCAACAAGTGCATTTAGATGTGGTTATCTGGACTACACAGGGATAATAATAAAAAGGTTATTTCAGATTTAAATTATTCTATTAGCCATATGTTAATTGAAACAGCATTATTAAATGTGCAATCCCTTGGGGTTTAAAATCTATTTTTGATATTATTTTCATTACCCTTTCCTTGCCTAGTTCAAGTCTGAATACACATGCACAATGCGGTTTTGTAAGTCAGTTTTGCCTCTGAGGAAAGGGGCAGTGCATCAGGGAGCGTGTGAAATTTATTCCCACACAGTTGCACTTCCAGCAATGTTAGCAACAGACTTTTACCAAAAAGTTGAAACAACAACAACAAAAAAAACACTTTTAAAAACATCTATAAAGCATTACAAAGGCTAGGAACACAACTACATCCTATACATTAGCCGGGCTAGACAACTTGCTAAGATATATCTACTACGTCTACTACACCCTCACCCAGTCAGTCACTGAACTCTTTCTCTCATCTGCTACACAGCATTGAAGCTTCAATAGCTGTTCAGCTTCTCTCCACTGACTCAACCTGGCAAATGATTAGTTTCCCCTTATCGTAGGCTCCTCTTTATACACAAAATCATTGAACAACATATCATCTCTGATGAAGTGTGGCCACAAGCAGCGTGGGAATACAGGAATCAATAAAGCCACATCCTTTCATTCTCTTGCTATTGTGCAGCTCTGACAGAGAGCGCACTGGCTGACTCAAATTATCCTGAGAGACAGCTCTGCTTTCTCCCGTTCACACGTACATTTGATAAAACCACAAAGCAGTATAATACACACTGTCCTCAGGAGTCAGAGCTCCTGCTCAAGGGGGATCATTTTTTTAAATGAATTGTTTTTATAACAGGTAGGATTCTGTCCACAATTACTGACAGCCACATTGGCACAATGGTCAATAACTGCTTTGTCGTTTTCCAACAGAGGTTCCTTAACCAAGATAATTAGAATGTATTAATATATTCTAAAATTAGCCAGCCTCCACTTAGAAGCCCCTGTTTGAATTTTCTGAACAAGATACTGTTCTCCACGATAAATGAGTCGTGGCATTAGCCAGGGTACTTGGCAACTATGTCAGTGATAATACATTGGGCATCACATAAAATTTGCACAGTTAAAGAATGATGATGTTTTCTGTTTTGGAAAGCAATTTCATTCCTTGAATCTGGGGATATTGCAACATGTGCGCAATCTGTTACACCCAGCACGTTTGGGAAGCCTGAAAACTGATACAATTTGTGTTTGGTTCTATTTTGTTCCACATCCCCAATTGGAAATATGACATACTCCCTTGCCCTACGGTAAAGTGGATCCGCTGCATGAAAATGAAGGGCTGCTGTAACCTTTGCATGTACAGGTATGGCGTGACTGCGGTCTGTTTGCGATTCTAAATCAGACTTAAGCAGATCGCACAGCTCTGTTATAGTGCCTGTATCCAATCTGTATCTATGTATAACTTGTACTGGAGTTAGATCTAGAAATGTCTGACAGGGACGAACTATTCTGGGTTTAGGATAGGGTCGTTTTTCCTCCTCCCTTCCCTCTCATGCTGCAGTCGGAGAATTGGAAGCACTTTGATATCCTCCATTGTTGACTACAGCTTAGTAGCCCTATCAGCCGGTTACAGTTTAAATAAGACATGAGAGGGGTCGTGTCTGAATTAGGGAGTGTATTTTCTTACTAAGTGGGCACCTCAGTGTTTTGCACCTTTTGAAAACAAGACATTATTTGCAAAATAGAACTAATTACGGACTTCAATTGCTTAACAAGCTGTAATGAGAGTGCATTATCATAACGCACACACCCTGAAATGCCATTGTGCAGCTGACTTATAGGTCTTTTGAAAATACTGTAGCGCTATTTATTTCTCCACACGCAGCACGACTGACACAGACAAAGGCACACAAAACCAGTGGCGGGAAATAAGGAGCGGGAAGGGAACACAACTACAGCAGGAATTACAGTACACAAACACAAATGCTCAGATCGCAACATTGCCCCCACCTTAGTCTCTTTTTGTCCTCAAAAAGTCTGCAGGGCACAATGCAGCACATGACTTCTTTGGCTGAAGAGATACTATTAGCTCATCATCTAACAAGGGAATCTGCTGCACAATTATCCTTAGGGATTGGTGTACTGATGGGCTAGTCGCAGCGCAAACATACAGCAATTTGCATTTTTTTGAGGGATTATGAACTTGTGTGTGGAACTTAGATTTCTTTGTTACAGTGACACAACTACCAAAACCTCAGTTAGTTGGGTTAGGGGCTAGGGGATAACAACTTCCGGCATCATAGAATTTCACGCCTACTCCTACTGGAATTGAACAAAACATCTCAGTTCTTATGACAAGTATATAACTACCCTATAGGAAAGGATCTTAAACATTTTAAAAGTTGCATGCAGAATGTGGTTGGTTAACAACTGCTATAGAAACCACACATCACAAAGTTCAGTAATCATCACATTTAAATTGCGGGCATGAACTGGAATGGGAAGCAAGATTTTCTTCACAATGTTCATCCATTCATAGAACAGTCTTCCTCGGGGAAGGGCCACCTGAAGTTGTTCAGTCCAGCAGGATGCGTAACCTTCACTTGTGCTCCGTTATCAGAGAAGTTCTCAACTTCTCCAGGGAACATTTTATTGTCATACAGCACCTTCACCCAGTCACCAACTTGTAGACGCAGCTGAGCTGGGCCCTCCTGGACAACTGCACCTTTCAACACTGTCACCACATGGAATTCTGTACTTTGACTGGTAAATGAGACCTTTATCTTGCCTGGGGTATCAGGTACAAAGTGGTGTGCTTCCCTGGAGCCGGTGATGACTAGGGCATCATCATACCTGGCATTAAGGAGAGGGTGGTTCTCTTCAACCTGTTCTTGAGAGACGAACATGACCTGCACACAGGTTAAGTGTCCTTTTGTCCATTCATACAGCTGGTAAGGGGTAAGAATGATGTTGCCTTGAAGACTAGCTTGTGCTGCTCTTGTCTTAATACTACCTCCCACACCATCACACAGTAAAGTAATGCCATTCTGCGGTGATACTGGAGTCTTGCTGATGAAAGCTAAGGTTAGCGAAGTTTTTGCGATTCGAGTACTGCCTAGCAGCTCCGTCACTGAAGTAATGTATATAAGTCAGGGACCTCCCTCTTGATCAAAGGAATTACTTCCTTCTGAAATGCATACACTGTTGGTGTGGAGTGTTGCATTTCATTACTCATCACTGCAACACCATGTGCTTAAGTTCACCGTCCTGACGGAAGTAGAACACAAACGGATGGAGTGTTGCCTGAGAATTGTCCCAACAAAATCCTTGGGCAGCGTCTTGGATCACAAAACTATAATTTTCTGCAAAATCGAGCCAACAGATGGCATGGTCCTCTTTCAGATTTTCTTTCAGGCACCTCAGGAAGTTGCTTTGACAACATTGTCAACTGTAGCCAGACTTTCCAGACCATCAAAGTATTCCTCTAGGGGTTGCCGACCACGATATGATTGACAGGTGCCTCATACAAGCTTCTTCCTCAAGGGAGCACACAGTCTTACCAAGCAAGCTTTTGTAGTTTTCCTGAGCACCACACACCTTTAACATCAACTTTACTGTCTGATGGCACGAACAGACACACAGGGAGTGAGTCCCAGAAGCTCCAAGCAGTATGTAACACTTAGGCCGCAGAGCTGCAAATGACAAAAGCCCAGTCTTCTTTTCGGGGTATCGCTCTTGGAAGCATTAAGTGCTTTGGCTTCTTCACTTTCTCTCCATTTACACAAGGTTACTATCTGTTTTGCCCCTGGACTTATGCGACTTACTTCTTGCTCTTCGTAGAAGACTTGTACGTGTCTTTCGTCAAAGTCCAACCGCATTTAGGCTCAGGCTTTGCCAGCTTGACTTGATGAACTGACGTGGAAAAAAAAGACGCAGTTTTTTTTTGGGACCATGACTCAGGTGCCAGAGTCAAAATCTAGACCTATAGTTCCTTTGAAGTAGTTGAAGAAAAGGTGTCTTTGAGGTTCTGAAGCACATAATCACCGTCTGGCACACTTGGAACATATGCTGGATTCTTGAAATGTATTTTTGTTTATGACTGTAAATCGCCCTGGATAAGGGCGTCTGCTAGGAAATACATAATAATAATGCTAATAATAATTACTCAAATGCTATTATTGCTTGTTTTGTCATGTTGTACAAATGAATCATTATTGATTAAGCAAACTGAATACAGTACTCTCCCGCTAAGAGAACGGTGCTCTTATAGCCAAAGTTTTCTCTAAGAAGGAGTTAGCCACCAGACACAATATCAATCAATCAATCAATAAATACATATGTATTACACACGTGCATGTTAATAAACTATAATAATAAAGTAACAGATAAACTAACGTTAAGCAAAACAACATGGTGTGGCAAAGTGGTTTGCAGTGCGCAGGTGTAGAGGTAATGCAGTGCTCAAGACAATGACAAACAACAAAGTACTGGTGAAATGGTGGTTTATTTATAATCCAAAGTCTGATGACAACAGTAAAGAAAATGGTGGGCTGGCAATACACCGCGAGTGTATTGCACAGTTCAATAAACAACGGGTTGCAGTCCCTAAATAATAGACACAGTTAAACACACACACAAAACACAGACACGGTCACAAGTCCAAAGTGAGTGCTGTAGTGCTCGTGGTGAAATACAATTTTAATCCATGAACAAGGGTGCAGTGTTGTCCGGGTTTGTGCTGGCCTTAAGCGACAGCTCCGGATAGTGTTAGCCATCTAATAAATAGCAAACAGTACACTTAGACGATACAAACAAACAAAACACTCACGGTTATTTTACACTTGTCCTTCAGTGGTTCTCTTAACCATAAACAAAGGAACAGATCACCTAGCCATGTCCACTATTTGTACCTTCAGTCATGCCCCCTTGGTTAGTGAGTACAGCCGTTTCTCCTCCAATCTGTGGTTGCCACATTGCTTTCCCTCTGGAGCGATGACTTAATGTGCTGCAGCTGCACCCCCTTTCTAGATGGTCGACGTCCACATAACCCTGGGAATTAATTGTCAGGCCATCCAATCCAGAGCACTCTGTTGCCTTTATACAACGCCCTCACAGGTCGGGAGAGAGATTTATCACCAAGAATCATTCTGTCTGTCACACATGGTCAAAAAGATTAAATCGCTATGTACTATGAAATTAGCTGCCTGGGGCATTTCAGGCTATCACAATGGCAGAGTGTGAACGAGTGGTTGGCAGTACACAGGTGTAGTGGTGATGCAGTGCTCCAACAAAGACGTTCAAACAGAGTTCTTGGTTCAAACAAGTCCTTTATGTTTAAGCCTGGCCCTTTAGCAACAGCTCCCGGCTTAGTGTTAGCCGTCTAGCAATGACAAACACAGACAGTTAGTTTTACAAACAAACAAAACACTTAACACTCACGATATGTTCTCCACAATCCGTTTCCTTTCAATTACCATAACAAAGGAACAGATTATACAATTACACCCTTAGTCACGTCCCCCGACGATAGCTTGTTCGGTCACGTCTCCTCCAATCAATGACTGACACATTGCGTACCGCATTAGGGCGATGACTTCCAGCATTGTGACTCCGCACCCTTCCTGGATGGCCAGTTTCTGACTGACCCTGGAATGAACTGTCAAACCATCCAGTCCGGGGCACACTGTTCCTGTTATACAGTGCCCTCATAGATCGGGAGGGAGAGTGTTGACTCTGATTCATTCGCTTTGTCACACAGAGACAAAAATAATGGCTGTTACTTAGGGTTAACATAATGTTAATAACTGTCAAACTAAATTAACACAGCACCCCTACACACGTTACAAAATGCAGTAGCAATACCCTTATGAAAAAGTAGTACATTTTTTAGTATACTTTAAGTATAGACTTAAGTTTATAAAAAGTATAATTCTTTTCACATACTTAAAGTATACTTTCCTTGCACTTCCTAAATACTCATTAAACTAGTCTGGTCCTAAATTGGCCCACTTTAGTATACTCATATGCTTTACAAGTATATTTTAAATATACAAAAACAGTAGCTTAAGGAACACTATTAGTATACTTAAAGTGTAGGTTGAATATACTTAAGTATAAAATAATATAACTTGAAGTAAACTAAAAGTAAACTATACATATACTTCCAGTATATTTAAAGTGTTTTTGAAACATACTGATGTACTACATAATAACATATACCATTTGTATATTTCAGGTATTAAAACTGGCACATTACATTTTAAAACTATACAAAAATGCCTATAATTACTTAAAAGGACTAACGTTACTCATGAGACAAAAGTATGCCAATAATTTATCCTTTTATACAACTTAACAAAAAACTATGATCTCACACTAAATGAAATGTGTTCTCAACTCATCAAAGTTCCACCCTTACGGTCATGGATATATATTGCTGTATGCCATTAGCAGGATGTCAAATGTAATGTTTAAAAAATAATAATTATTGCTGAGCTCTGTTTCAAAAGTACAAATACACAAATAAATGGTTGATGAAATACTTTCATAAACTACCCATTACTACAACATCGAGTAAACGGGTAGTAACATTAAGTATTAATTATGTACAACGCCACTATTACAAACATATTTTAAATCCTTTAAATGCTTATTTTCAAAAGCTATACAGGGCTGTGTGTTACTGAACATCAACTCTGGGATCAATGAAAATAAAAACAGTGCAATTTCTAACTGTATGCAGTCTTAGTTCAGGAACAGACAGGCAAGTGCAGTGTACTGTGTGATACCCAAAGATATTTTTATTTTAGCAATCATTTTTAAAGATAGTCAAAGGACAGTGAAGGGACACATAATAAAAATATAAATACATATCCATACCCGCAGTATTCAACCACCTGGGACTATTTATCATTGTTCACAGTTGGCTTGTTTCTACAATCTTGCTGTTTCTTCTAGTCTCCAAGTTCAGGAAACATTTGAAGATGACATGAGATGGTGAAGGTTTTTGAGCAGAAGTTGAAGACCAGCAATGTGAGACATTATTGGGCATGGGCCTTGGTGACAGGCTTTGTCCAAGTAAGTCTTTGAAGGAATTTACTATCAGGGAAGTATAAAAAAAGGAGAAGAAAAAAATACATCACACATCTCACATAAAAAATAAATACATGCAATTTACATATTTCAAGTTGCAGGAGAACTCTTTCATGAAGCTGTAAGAATTGTGACTGTGTTGAGTTTATTCAAGCAGCCTATACGTTTCACAGCATTTATGTTTCAAACAGTTGGTTGTTTAAATAAATAAATACATGTAACAGCATGTAGAATGTCTTGGTAATTTTTGAGATCTTGGTCTAACTTACCTTTCCTTCAGTCTTTTATTCTCAATTTTAAGCTCATCTGCATCCAAGTCACTGGAAGACTAACATGAATACAAATATGTATTTTAAGGAGACAAATAACAACATATCTGTTTTTGTATCACCATAGTAGCAGTGGAGAAAGAATCAAAACAGCTGGAAGGCAAATTACTCTTGAAGCAATGTGTTAATTATGTGCAAATAATAATTGCTAAAACACCAATTTAAATAAAGAAGTGTAAAATGTACCATCATTAAAAGCATCTGCTTTTATAGCTCTGCGTTGCAGCATTTCCTCAACATGTCATATTTTCACTTCATTTATTGTATTCTACATTGTATCCTGCACTAACCCCTGTACTGCACTTTGAGAATTACTCCACTTTATTTGCATTTTGTAACTTATTCATTCCTTCCAATTAATTTTTTTCTTTTTATATAACATTCATTGTATTTTGAAAATAATAACTGCCAGAATATGTTATATTACTTACTAATTCTTGGTCACTGTCCTCTAGGGTTTGTTTTATTTCATCTGCACAGTCTTTCAGTTCTTAATCAGTAGCTCTCTTTTCATGTCTTCCTTGTTTGCTGCTTTCTTTAGTACGTTGCTTTCATTTCTTCTTTTTGAACAGAACTACAAAGATAATAAAATTATGCAAGAACTAAATGAAATCTGCAACTCACTTTAATAAATTACTTTCACTCAAAAAAGACCTTTTTGCTTTTAATTTCCTCATCACCCTCTTCCTCAGAAATAAACCTTTTTATTTATTTGTATCTTTCTTTTGGGTGCTGCAGATTGCCAGGTATTAGTTGTTTCTAAAATGGTGATATAAAAACGATGTGTATTCAGTAGAATAACGGACAGCTATAAATAGCACGGGGATACATTTGTAAGTATGTAAAAGAAAGTTACTCCCCACTTATCACCAGCAGCTTTTCAGGATATTTACTGCATTAGTCAGGCTTTTTTCTTTTGCTTCTTTTTGAATTCGGTTATCTCACAGTTGTACACAGCCGTTATCGCTTTGCTAAACGTTTTTTTTTTTATCTTCATTGTCCATTAAATTATTTCTTCCAAACTTCACCAACTTTTCTTGAAAGTAATACAATTCAAATCCCACCCATGTCTCACATATCTAACATAAAAGTAGCAGAGGTGTCGAGGTTGGTTTTGCCAGAATATCTGCATCTGCTACAAACCGCTACTTCCGGTGAATCGCTCATGCCACGCTTTTACAGTAATAAATAATAATACTAATTCTTAGAACAATAATAATCATTATTATAATTATAAACACCAATTATAATTTAGGAAAGGGTCATTTAGGAAAGGGGCGCAACTACAGTACCCAAACTCAATGACCCAGACTGTAAACGGCATGGCATCTCAGAATTGGAGGAGCGGATGCGCTCGTTAACCTAAGGGTCATGAGCGAGGGTATAAATAGGGGACATAGAGTAAGTGATATGTTCTTTTGTAAATGGTTAGAACAAACCTAGGAGTAGTATCCTGTGTTGCTAAAAACATGAGTGTTGTGTTTTAGTTGCCTAAATAAAAACTGTTTGTTTTGTTATTTTAGACTGTTACTAAAGATCTGGAGCTGTCACTATTCAGCCAATGTTAAACCCGGACACCAACACTTTCCCTTTGGCCACGGAGAACTGTCTTGCACCAGAGCACTAATATCACTCACTGTTAACTGTGTTTGTGTTTGGTGTTTCGTGTGGATGTAATAGAACTTGGACTTTTTGTTATTTGGTTTTGGGTCAAACCCGAGGATTACAAATGAAGTGATACACGCCGTTGTATCACTTCCATCATTCATTATTTACAGGTGTTCGCCATAAGGCTCTGGACATTGTATAATAAATCAATAAACACCCTTGCACCTGAAAAATCATTGTCTGTGTGTTTTTGTATCCACTCTGCACTGCACACACCTGTAATCAATCACCACTTTGCCACGGGCACAAATCACATACATTTTGTCTTCCAATAGAAAAAAAGTCTTGAATTTTACAATACCGATGAAACACTTCACAGAGGTTAACTCACTCAGTTGGACTGCAATGATTATTTCAGACTGTGACAGAAATACAATGAGTTCTGGTGATAAATCTTCCTCCCGACCTGTGAGGGCGCTAAAGAACGGGAGGAGAAGTATCTGGAAGGGCTGGCCTGACAGTTCGTTTCCGGGACCGGGAAGTGGGTCAGCCTGGAAGGAAGCGAGACTCTGTTGTAAGACCGTATTGATTTGACAGGTAAACAAGGGGCAGCTGCAAGTAATAAGGCAGCTGCAACCGTTTACCTAGATATCATGCGGGATTACATATAGGGGCCAGGGTAACGCTGTTCTTTTCCTTCGTTTGGGTTAAACGTGAGAGAGAGAAGGACTGAGAGAGGAGCTCTCAATAACTAAAAGAAAAGAGACGTGATACGTGTTTTTGGTGTTGTGTTTGTCTGTGTGGTAATTGTTTGTGTTTTACTTCACCAGACAGTTAGAGCACATCTCCGGAGCTGTCGCCGAGGGTCAGCACAATCCGGAGCACCACTGCACTAACCGTCACGGAATACTTGTGTTTGCACTAAGCACCAGCACGACTGCACTCACCCAGGACTGGTGACCGTGTGTTCTTTTTTTGTTCGGGACTGTGCCCTGTTTTGTTATCCCCGTGCTTTACACATTGGTGTGTATAGCCGGGGGTTTATTAGTTAACGGTCACCAGACCTGGATTATAAATAAAACACCATTTTTCCACTGTATACCGTTGTCTGCCTGTTCACTCCTGCATCGCATCACCGCTACACCTGTTCCCCTTCACTAGCCACTTTGCCACACGTGTTGTCAGAGGTGGGATCATGGATCGCAACGCACTGGCGGAGCTGCTGCAGGCGCTGGAGAGCAGACGCGACGCAGAGGAGAGGAGGAGGGAGGAGCGCTACACGGCGCTCATTGAACGGGTAGGGCTGGCCGTTGCCGCAGCAACGACCCCTACCACAACACCGCTGATGTCGCCCCCGAAGGCACAGGCAATGAAGATGTCGGCGGAGGATGACCCGGAGGCGTATTTGGTGGCGTTCGAGCGGCTGGCTACCGCGGCGGCTTGGCCGCGGGAGTTCTGGGCCAGCCAGTTGGGACCCTGCCTGATTGGGGAGGCTCAGGCAGCCTACCAAGCCATGAGCGACCATCACGCCACCGAGTATGACCTGGTCAAGCAGGCTATCCTCCGCCGGCTGAACATCACCACGGAGACCCACCGGGCGCGGTTTAGGGAGTACCGGAGAGCCCCGGAGACACGCCCCAGGGTGGTTGCAGAGCGGTTGTGCGACCACATGGTGCATTGGCTGACCCCCGGGAAGAAGACCGCCCAGCAGATGGGGGAAGCCATTGTGGTAGAGCAATTTTGCCATGTGGTCGGCGCCGAAACCCAGGCGTGGATACGGCGCCACAACCCCGACACCCTGGAGGAGGCGGTCAAATTGGCTGAAGACTTCGAAGACTCCCTGACTTCTGCCCGGATCGGGATCCTGTCGGCCCCTGCCCTTCGGAGCAGCCGACCTCTCCCTCCCTCTCCTCCAACACCACCACCACCACCACCCCCCGCGTTCCAGGGACCCAGACCTCCTAGAACACCGACCCCATTGGGCCCCCTTGCCTCCCCCCCATGGAGACCAAGGTTGGCCCCCAGCTGGGGTAGAGGTGCTGCCCCTGCCCCGTTGCCATACCAGCAGCGGGACAGATTTATGACCTATGCCCCCTCTGTCCCTCCTATCTGTTTTAGGTGCCACCAGCCGGGACATCTGGCCAGGTCATGCCCCGCTGCCATGGAGTGTGACGTGGCCGCGTGCAATTGGGCACCTGAAACTGGTAAGCGTGGGGAAAATGGTCGGGAGGGGCCTTGTTTGATTAATGTTGTGTTAGGGAATGTGAAAACCCACGCATTAGTGGACACAGGGTGTGAGCAGACTTTGATTAGGACAGCTCTCCTGGGCGGTGTGTCATGGCGGCCACGAGGTCAGGTGGCCATCTCCTGTATCCATGGAGATACGGCGGCATACCCCACATTAAAAGTATATTTATCGGTAGGACTGATAAAACGTCACCTTGTAGTCGGGGTGGCGGAAAGGTTGCCACACCCAGTTATTCTCGGTCGAGACTGGCCAAAATTCAAAGAATTGATGCAAATAATGGCAGTCTCAGCCACACACGTAAACGTGGCAGAAAAAAAAGGAACGAATTGGTGATGTGTTTCCTTTTCACACTGAAATGTTTTCCCCTCTTTTCCGTCCTAGAAAAACAAATAAGGAGAGACGGACCGCGAAATGGGAGGGAGCATTTGTGAGACAAGGCTGCGGTCTGGTGGGAGAGTGCTGCAATGGTAACAAACGCCAGTCGAAGGGAGTGGGAACGCAGTGTGACCGAGAGAGCGAGGTTACTGGACCGACCAGAGCAGAGGTTATTCCGGCCCCTCTCAATGTACCGGACCCGTGGTACTCAAGCGCGGACCTAGTGTGGGGCCAACATAATGACCCGTCACTGGTGCACGCTTGGGGGCAGGTCCGGTCCATTGAAGGTAAGGATGTTGACGGCGCTGGGGCGCTAGTATATCCACATTTCAGTATCAAGGGACAATTACTATATAGGGTAAACCTAGCCGCGGGCACAGGACAGCCTGTAACACAATTGTTGGTTCCCCCGTCTTGTCGGACCGAGGTCATGAGGCTGGCGCATGATATCCCTTTTGCGGGGCACCTCGGAGCCGAGAAGACGAGGGAACGGATATTGGCTCGATTCTATTGGGTAGGTCTTCATACTGATGTGTCGAGATATGTAGCCACATGCCCAGACTGCCAGCGAGTAGCGCCGGGTCGAGTGCGCCCCGCCCCTTTGGTCCCACTGCCGATTATTTCCACTCCTTTTGAACGCATTGCAATGGACATAGTGGGCCCTTTGCTACCTTCTGACTCAGGGTATACGCATATATTAGTGGTGGTGGATTATGCAACGCGATACCCGGAGGCAGTTCCATTGAGGTCCACTAGTGCCGCTGCAATAGCCACCGAGTTAGCGCAGATTATGGCTAGAGTAGGGATCCCCAAGGAGATTTTGACCGATCACGGAACCAATTTTCTGTCCAATACGTTACAGCAGGTGTACAAAATATTGAAAATACGTCCCATCAGGACGTCCGTTTATCATCCACAATCGGACGGTCTGGTGGAACGTTTTAATCAGACCTTAAAGTCGATGCTGAGGCGATTTGTAACACAAGAGCAGAAACATTGGGCATCGCTTCTTCCCTACCTCCTTTTTGCGGTGAGAGAAGTGCCGCAGAGTTCAACGGGGTTCTCCCCTTTTGAGCTCCTGTACGGCCGGCAGCCTCGCGGCATTCTCGACCTGCTGAGAGAGGGGTGGGAGGAGCACAAAGGCTCGTCCAAAAATGTAGTGAAGTATGTGCTCCTACTAAGGGATCGCCTGGATTTGGTCGGTCGTTTGGCCCAAGACAACCTCAGATCGGCTCAGCACCGACAGCAGCAGCATTACAACAAAAATGCACGGATTCGAACCTTTCGACCAGGGGACAAGGTAATGCTGCTACTTCCCTCATCAGAATCAAAACTGTGTGCTAAATGGCAGGGGCCGTATGAGGTGATTCGGGCTATAGGGAAAGTAAATTATGAAATTAGACAGCCCGATCGCCGGAATGAACGTGAAATTTACCATGTTAATTTGTTAAAGCCCTGGCAGGCAAGGGAGGTCTTATTTATAGCCCCAGGCAATATGGAGGATGATTTAGGTCCCTGTCCAGAGACCCCGAGCACAAGAGCGATTTCGATGGGGGAACAGTTGGTTCCGGATCAGCAAAGAGAGCTGCGTAAGCTTATTGAGGAGTTCAGCGATGTTTTTTCTGATGTGCCCGGCAGAACCAACTTAGTTGAATATGACATTATATCTCCACCAGGTGTCACAGTGCGAGAGAGACCGTACCGGATCCCGGAAAGTCGACGAAGTGGCGTGCGCAAAGAGGTATGGGATATGCTCGAGCTTGGGGTAATTGAACCTTCCAGGAGCGAGTGGTGCAGCCCCATTGTCATAGTGGCTAAGAAAGACGGCACCAACCGCTTCTGCGTAGATTTCAGAAAGGTGAACGCTATTGCTAAGTTCGATGCGTATCCCATGCCTCGGGTCGACGAGCTTTTAGACAGACTGGGAAAAGCGAGGTTTATTTCCACTCTGGACCTGACGAAGGGATACTGGCAAATTCCTTTAACCCGCAGCTCCAGAGAGAAAACCGCATTTTCAACACCAGAAGGGCTGTTCCACTTTAAAACCATGCCATTTGGGCTACATGGTGCGCCCGCTGCCTTTCAGAGACTGATGGACCAGGTTTTACGCCCACATCATGAATATGCAGCAGCGTATATTGATGATGTGGTGATTTACAGCTCCACCTGGCGAGAGCATTTGGCTAGGGTTGCAGCCGTTCTTCAGTCTCTAAGGGCAGCCCGGCTGACAGCTAACTTGAGAAAATGTGCGTTTGCCAAAACAGAGACTCAATATTTGGGATTTGTAATGGGAAATGGAAGGGTGAAACCTGTGGTCACCAAAATCCAGGCTTTGGTTGATGCAGCGATCCCCAAAACCAAGACTCAGGTGAGGTCACTACTGGGCTTAGCCGGTTATTACCGCCGCTTCATCCCCGAGTACGCCACAGTGGTTAACCCGTTAGTCGACCTCACCAAAAAGAGTGCTCCAAATTTAATTAAATGGTCAGCTGAGTGTCAGGGGGCGTTTGATACGATTAAGCGTAAACTTTGCCAGGCCCCCACTCTTATTACCCCAGATTTAACCAAGAGATTCATCCTCCACACCGACGCCTCGGATGTAGGTTTGGGTGCAGTCTTGTCCCAAAAAGTAGCTGGAGTAGAACACCCGATATTGTACCTGAGCAAAAAAATGTTACCTCGGGAACGTAACTACTCCGTAGTCGAAAAAGAGTGTTTGGCCATTAAATGGGCTACTCACTCTTTACGATACTACCTGCTGGGACACTCATTTGATCTTGTCACAGACCACGCCCCACTCAAGTGGTTAAGCACAATGAAGGACAGCAATGCCCGGATAACTCGGTGGTATCTGGCGTTGCAGCCCTTCATGTACCATATGGTACACCGTGCGGGGAAAGACCACCAAAATGCGGATTATTTTTCCCGGGAGGGGGGAGCAATGGGAAAGGTAGATTTAGCCGAGTGTTCCTTCGGCTCCACTCTGAGCGGTGGGATATGTGACAGAAATACAATGAGTTCTGGTGATAAATCTTCCTCCCGACCTGTGAGGGCGCTAAAGAACGGGAGGAGAAGTATCTGGAAGGGCTGGCCTGACAGTTCGTTTCCGGGACCGGGAAGTGGGTCAGCCTGGAAGGAAGCGAGACTCTGTTGTAAGACCGTATTGATTTGACAGGTAAACAAGGGGCAGCTGCAAGTAATAAGGCAGCTGCAACCGTTTACCTAGATATCATGCGGGATTACATATAGGGGCCAGGGTAACGCTGTTCTTTTCCTTCGTTTGGGTTAAACGTGAGAGAGAGAAGGACTGAGAGAGGAGCTCTCAATAACTAAAAGAAAAGAGACGTGATACGTGTTTTTGGTGTTGTGTTTGTCTGTGTGGTAATTGTTTGTGTTTTACTTCACCAGACAGTTAGAGCACATCTCCGGAGCTGTCGCCGAGGGTCAGCACAATCCGGAGCACCACTGCACTAACCGTCACGGAATAATTGTGTTTGCACTAAGCACCAGCACGACTGCACTCACCCAGGACTGGTGACCGTGTGTTCTTTTTTTGTTCGGGACTGTGCCCTGTTTTGTTATCCCCGTGCTTTACACATTGGTGTGTATAGCCGGGGGTTTATTAGTTAACGGTCACCAGACCTGGATTATAAATAAAACACCATTTTTCCACTGTATACCATTGTCTGCCTGTTCACTCCTGCATCGCATCACCGCTACACCTGTTCCCCTTCACTAGCCACTTTGCCACACAGACAAACAAAGGAAAATAAATAAATTAATAAATAACTTAAACAAGTTGTAGTATAACAGTGCTATTGGTATTGTTGTAGCACGTTCCTCTGTAATAATGGTACTTCCTCATTCAAATAATGCCCTCCGTCGGTCTATTGCTTTGACTCTGGGATTCCATTACTACCTTGTAACATGCCACAGCAATGCCATTATCCTTTAACTACTGTACATCAGGGAGCAAGATGTTCACAAGGCCATTTTCATGTTCTTATACAGTATTAACCTTGGAAGGACAAGCACTACAGGAAATGTTCAATTTAACCCCTTGGCACCAAGCCATTCTAATTTCAGTGCTTAAGCACCGATGATGTCGTCTCTCTTCCGAGATGTCTCACGGCAAAAATAAGCTGTGGGGGAAACGAATCCATGTTTCTGAGCCTTGTCATTGAATAAGGCTAGGTGCTAGGAAAAAAAAAACTGTATCCTACATGCAAATCTGCATGATACACGTCAACAAAGTGACGCACAGGAAACGCATCTACCAGCACATATTTTGAAGTTTTTATTGAGTCACACAACTCCGGCCACAACAGAACAGACGCCTGATCTACGGCTCTTTTTGAAGGTAATTGTCTCTGAAATTATAAATCAATACACATTTAGATTCAATATCTAAAATAAGAACTTTTTTTTCTTTTTCTTCAGACGCTTGAAAAGGACAAGCAGAGGCTTGTGCTGTTGACGGTACGCACACATCTTTATTCATTAGTTTTTTATTTATTTGTTTGCTTGGTAAAACCACTGCTTTATCACCATATCGCTCGTTTTTCTAGACTTTATTTTTTCTGCTGCTGTTTTTTGAAAATCTGGTAATATACACTACATATATTTATGTCAAAAATGTAATTAGTGCCTGTGGAAGGGTGATGGGCAATTCACTGACACAAAGGAGACAGAACTTTATTTGTAAAGCTGCTCAGGCGCACTGATTTATTTTTACCAGCAGAAGGCGCTGTTGTCCGTGGCCTGAATACTGACAACAGTAAAGAGGACCACTGGGTTACCAATACAGGTACACAGTCCAGTGCACATACAAGTGCTCGAAAATAATAATGAAAACAAAAGGTGAAAGAAAAAGGGAAAATAAAACACAGTAATAAAACTACAAACAAAAGTGCTGCTTATGCAGTGACCCCGCTGCCGCTAAGCCGGTCAGAACGGGCCTCCGTCCTAGGCTCAGTTATCCTATACACTGGGGTGGCCAGAGTTTCCCGTACAGCGAAAAACGTCCCCTCGGGTACGTGATTATTTCTTCTATTTTTTTTTCTTTAAATAATTTTAAGGCCGGCTGTTTTCCCCAGCCAGGTTTGCCTCGTTTTGTTTTAAAACTGACGTCTTCTGTCAGTGTCACTGTGTGTTCTCAAACACGGCCACCCGAGTGCACAACCAAGCCAGATCTTATGGGCCGAGCAGTCTCCCAAGGCCCGCCTCTCAGCCACTCAGAGAGAGGGAAAGCACACACACCCTCTTCCCCACCTCTCCATGTCATCGCCATGACCGACAGGCGGATCCTACAAGTCTGCTGCCCTCTATCTGCAGTACCATGCATATCCCAGATAGTCAGTCCAGATCTCCACAGTTACAGTGCCCTTATTTATTTATTTATTTTTTTTATTCTTTTGACTTGCTATAAGTGATTGAATACTATAACTCTTGTATATAAATATTATTTTCTCCATGATACCAAATTATTGAAAGTCCAGTAACATATAGTACATATATTTATGTCAAAAATTAAATGTGTTCTCATTTCATTTTTTTTTTTTTCAGTAAATAGTTTTTGTAATTTTGTAATCCTGTTTTTACTTTTTGTTATGACATTGTAATTTGTATTTTTTGTATTTTTCCTATAAAGTGCTTTGGCATGGCATTGCCATCTAAAGCGCTTTTTAAAAATAAATTGGTTGATTGATTGATTGTTGAATTGTTTTGTGTGTGGGTGTGGAGTTCCAAATGAGCCCCAGCCCAGCACTTCCACTCTTAGTAAGCGCATTGTTTACAGTATTCATTGTTTGATATGTTTTTTTGCATATTCAAAATAGCTTTTTATGTATTACTAATTGATTGTTATGTATTCCTAATTGATTTTATGTATTCCTAATTGATTGTCTTTCTTTTATAGTATGGCCACCACAGATGCAGACCATGCACACTCCTTGCCCACCAAACGCCGCTGTACACGTCGCAACACACCGGATCGCTGGTCACCAGACAGGTCTGCACCCGCTCACTATGCACTCGATCATTACAGACTTGCCACCACTACTGCAGATACACTGCAGAACCTGACGTCCTTGAGGGGGTTGACATCCGCATGGTTACCCTCGTTCTTCAATCCACCACAGCTAAGTATACCCGCGAAATAGATTTTTTCCTCCTCTGTTTCACGCAGGTTATCATCGCTGATATCTGCAAATTTACTAATGTCCAGGGATGGCATTTAGTTGTAGAAACACCTAGTTATGGTAATAGTCAAGGCAGTTGGAATGAAGTTACCCCAGAGGAGTTAATGCGATTTATTGGCCTCATAATTTACATGGGCATTGTACGGTTACCTGACTTTCATCGGTATTGGAGCACGGCTTCACGGCTTATGGGCTAGGGCGTTCATGACACGCGATCGATTCGAGGCGATAATGGTTGTGCAACATATCGTCGATCCCGCCACTGAAAACTGTGCTACCTCCTCAATAAAAGCCACATGTTTTAAACTTTATCAGCCAAACCAAAATGTAATTTTGTAATAAACCACTTCATTGACATAGCGGTCAACAATAGTTTCCTTTTCTTCCAAGAGTTGCATGAAAAAATGAGGGCACAGCCGGTTTTGAAAGATGCAGAAAATATTCTCATCTTCATTTTAGAGAAAATCGTTGCCGGCAGCTAGTGGGAATAGGGAAATGTACCTCTATACGAGCAAACAGCCAAATTAACCCTTTGCAGTCCATTTATTAACTGTGCGTCAGGCACGCCAGGTCTAATTAATTTTCACACGCGCAGTTAATTTTATACGCGCTGTTTAAAAGTATTTTTTTTCACAGTCAAACGGGTTTAAATGGCCCTGCATATCAACAAAACACTCACTAGGCATCTCCAGCCCCGCCCCACCCTTTCGTTTTCTATAGCGTTCAGCTATGTAAGAAATAAATAATAATAATAATAATAGTCGTACATACCGATCGATCATCTCCGGATCACTCGTTTTATCACCAAACTCCTCAATAATGCGATCCAAGTCATTATGTTATTACTATAACATCTGAAAAAAGCTCTGCAAATGTCCATGATAGTCTCTGTGCGCTGACGCACTCAGCCAGCTTGTTTACTATGAACGCCCCATTATCTGATACCTGATACCATGTATGACTATTCATGAGATACGCTTTTTTTTTTTTTTTTTTTTTCCGACTCCTGTCGCTCCCACTCGGCAATAGAATGGTTTTCTCGTCTTTTTCCGGAGAAAAAACGACTAAACACCCGTTTATTGCGTTGCTATAATGATGTCGGACCCAGTCCGACAAAGGACCTGTGAGGAATAATTGCAATGTCGGACTCAGTCCGACAATGGACTGCAAAGGGTTAAGTCAGCCTATACATTACATGTTCCTGGCTACCTAGAGAAGCATAAGAACGCCTGGCTTTGTTACAGAATGGCTAAAATAGAACATAAGACGTATGTTGCATGCTTCGCTCCCGAATGCAACGGGAAACCGTTATGTATGATTCGCGAATGGCCATGCTTCTAAATTTGGCACTCTCCGGATGCTGATAAACATTGCGGCGCTAATACATAGTCAGCAGATGGATTGGGTTGAAAAGGAATGGACAGCCAAGATAAGTTAGCTGGGCTTGTCGATGAAACACCTGAGACAGGTATCCACCACAGTGTTATAATGCATGTTTTTTATCTTGTTTTTGGTATGGAAAGATTCAATATAAAACAGTTGCTATAAATGTTTGTCCCAGAGTTGATTTTTGACAGGAGTGGCAGAGTGGTGAATACGTGCAGGTGAGTGCAGTGCAGAGTAATTACACAAACAACGTTTGGTACAGGTGCAAGGGTGTTCATTTTATTCAGAAAATGTCCAGAGCCTTAAGGCAAACCTGCAAATAATAACACTGTAGGAAGTGGTACAGCGGCGTCTATCACTCCATTTTATAATCCAACGGGTTTGACCCGTAACCCAAAAGTCCCGTTTCGTCACCCACATAAAACACAAAACACAGACACAATTTAGACAGTGCGTGATTTTGGTGTTAGTGGTGCAAACAAAGACAGTTCCTGCAGTGGAAAAGTGAGTGCTGAGGTTCGGGTTTTCGCTGCCCTGCGGCTGCAGCTCCGGACCGTGCTCAGTATTCTTTTAGTGAGAAATAACACAAAAGACACACAGTGTTAAGACACAGACAAGACACACTCACGGTTAGTTTTCGCAATACAGGCTCCTTCTCGGCTATGTAATTTAACCATCTACAAAGGAACAGATCACTCAAGCCATGCCCCCTATTTATACCCTCGCTCATGACCCCGAGGTTAACGAGCGCATCCGCTCCTCCAGTCATCGTATGCCACGCCGCTTACTGTCCGGGTCAATCAGCTTGGGTGCCGTAGCTCCGCCCCTTTCCTAAATGACCGACTTCCACCTACCCTACGGAATAAATTGTGGTGACATTTAATTAAGGGTACTCTGTTCCTCTCGCACCGTGCCCTCACAGGTCGAGAGGGAGATCTAACACCAAGAATCATTCGATCTTTGTCACACAGGTAATAAATTACCTAATTTTAAATAAAAACTACTTTTAATAAAAACAACTTTTCCCTTGTCTTTTTCATACATCACCATGAAAAAAGGTTTTATATAAGATTTGGCAATGTACTTTGTGATATTTTGCTTAGTCTGGACAACTTTCATAAAATAGCTGACAGTTCTGAAAATAGGGCCGTTTTGGGGAATTTTGGCATACAGGCCATGGCTCGGACAAAATCTTGTAGCTCCTCAATAGCATAGGATATGTGAAATCAGATTTTTATTTGAAATCCTTTATTTGAAAAAAATTCACATCTGTCATATGCTGATAATTTTTTTTTATATCTAACTTTGAAAGGGATCGTAATTGGCTGTTTTTAAAAATATTATTTATTATTATACATTTTTCAATTATTTTTTCGGCGGTGCAGTTTATATTAAACACATATAATACATTTCACAATAAAATACATTATATCATTGGAAACAGCTACTAAAGGCCTTTCTATAGATATGTTGTCAAACTACAAACACAAAGTGCTCATATTCAAGCCCAAATATGGTCATTCTACCTAGGTGTTAAAGGGTTAAAAATGAAAACCTACAGTAGCAGGAAACTGCTCAGAACAATTAAACTCAATGGTCCTCTTACATGGTAACTACTGATGGAATAGGTGTGTAATTACATGTTAACAAGAAATTGTTCACAAGGCCACAATCAGGTAGCTTCACAGTTACCATGGGCTCAGTTATTACAATGTAATTACATGGCTATTCACACTATACATAGTCTTCCAGGTAACAAGGATTGGAGATTCAAACTCAAGACTGTCGGTTCTCCCATTGTAGACAGAAAGACAGACAGACAGACATCGAAACAGAGACAGTCAGACAGACAGACCAATAAAGAATAATGCTTCTGAAGCACATAACCCAGACACAGCTCCCAGTAAGAGTAGCTCAGCTTGGCAGTGCTGTCAAGGCATGCAGATGAAGCGTGTGGGTGGACAGAAACAAGGAACTCATTTGGAGCTTGTTTACTGTAAGGCGGTGCGGTAATCTCTGTATATCGATTCCCTTTTCCCAGAACATATTTTGCCTTGCTGACAACTTCATTTCAAATGGAAAAGCTGTGTTACTCTTAGTACTTAACACCACTAGCCTATGTCTATTAGACATGTCTACCAAGGCTTGAAATTTGTGGAGTGTTGAGATGATATGACAGATTTACTGTGTGCTTTTTCACTGTCTCAGAGACTGTAAATTGGAAAAGCTCACTCCTACCTTGAAGTTAAAGGGATACTACCCAGGCATAATGTGGTGGATTGATTTGATCTGTTTAATCTGTAGTATTTTGTATTTAATCATATCCTGATGTAACTATCACTGACACTGTTATCTGCTGTACTATTGAATTGTATTTTGTCACACTTGTACTTGCTTGAACCAAAGTCATTGTATTTATCTTGCTCTTAATTGTATTATTACTTGTAGTGTAATACTTGAAATGTATTTGCTTACGATTGTAAGTCGCCCTGGATAAGGGTGTCTGCTAAGAAATAAATAATAATACAATGCATTCAGATAAAACAGCAGTGAAGTATAAAATACTGCCGACTTCACTGGCAAAAATGTAAATCTGAAAAATATACCAGAGGGCTAGCAGATGTGGTAAGTCTTTAAACATCTATCCCACATGATATAGATGCTATCGGAAATAAATGCACTTTGCACATTATTTAACTGACATTAAAACATTTCTGTGACGTGACCCTTTGATCTTTTGCTTGATTGATTCTATGAATCTTCTAACTAAAAGTGGCTGTGTGGCTTTGAAGAGAAGGGCAGCGTGGACAGATATATTGTTGATTAACTAATCAGACAAGCTTACAGCCTACTTACATTTTGCCTGAGCACTTCGGTCAACCTTTGAAATGATAAGTATAATAAACTAAAACTATAATTCATTATAGTAATGCTGCTGCTTCCCTCCTCAGAATCGAAATTATGTGCTAAATGTCAGGAGCCATATAAAGTGATTTGGGCTATAGGAAAGGTGAATTATGAAATTAGACAGCCTGATCGCCATAATGAACGTGAAATGTATCATTTGTATTAATTTGTTAAAGCCCTGGCAGGCAAGGGAGGCCTTATTTATAGCCACAGGCGAAGTAAAGGATGATTTAGGCCCCATGTCCAGAGACCCCTAGCACTAAAATCATTTTGATGGGGGAACCGTTGTTTCCAGATCAGCAACAAGAGCTGTGTAAGTTTATTGAGGAGTTCAGCGATGTTTTTTCTGACTTGCCTAGTAGAACTAACCTTGTTGAATATGACATTATCTCTCCCTCAGGTGTCGCAGTACGAAAGAGACCTTACCGGATCCCAGAAAGTTGACGAAGTGGCGTTAGCAAAGAGGTATTGGCGATGCTCAAACTTGGGGTGATTGAGCCTTCCAGGAGTGAGTGGTGCAGTCCAATTGTGATGGCCAAAAAGGACAGCACCAGCCACTTCTGCGTTGATTTCCGTAAGGTATACGCTATTGCCAAATTTGATGCCTACCACATGCCTTGGGTCGACAAGCTTCTAGATAGACTGGGAACAGCGAAGTTTATCTCCACCCTGGACCTGACAAAGGGATATAGTGGCAGATCCCCTTAACCCTCAGTTCTAGAGAGAAAACTGCTTTTTCAACCCCTGAAGGGCTGTTTAATTTAAAAACCATGCCTTTTGGGCTACATGGTGCGCCTGCTGCCTTTCAGAGACTGATGGACCAGGTCTTACACCCACATCATGAATATGCAGCAGCGTATATTGATGATGTGGTTATTTACAGCTCCACCTGGCGAGAGCATTTGGCTAGGGTTACAGTCGTCCTTCACTCTCTAAGGGTAGCCCGGCTGACAGCTAACTTGGGAAATGTCTCACAGCAAAAATAAGCCATGGGGGAAACAAATCAGTGTTTCTGAGCTTTGTCATTGAATAAGGCTAGGTACTAGGAAAAAAAAACTCTATCCCTATGTGCAAAATAGCTCAAAATAGCTTTTTATGTATTCCTAATTGATTGTTATGTATTCCTAATTGATTTTATGTATTCCTAATTGATTGTCTTTCTTTTATAGTATGGCCACCACAGATGCAGACCATGCACACACCTTGCCCACCAAACACCGTTGTACACGACGTCACCACGCACCGGACTTATTGTTATTTATTTATTGTTGTTTTTTTTACATGAAATAAAAGTTCTCTAAAAATCTAACTTTTTGTGTTTTTTGATGCACTTGTAATTTATGTGTATATATATATATATATATATATATATATACAGTGCCTTGCGAAAGTATTCGGCCCCTTTGAACTTTGCGACCTTTTGCCACATTTCAGGCTTCAAACATAAAGATATGAAACTGTAATTTTTTGTGAAGAATCAACAACAAGTGGGACACAATCATGAAGTGGAACGAAATTTATTGGATATTTCAAACTTTTTTAACAAATAAAAAACTGAAAAATTGGGCGTGCAAAATTATTCAGCCCCCTTAAGTTAATACTTTGTAGCGCCACCTTTTGCTGCGATTACAGCTGTAAGTCGCTTGGGGTATGTCTCTATCAGTTTTGCACATCGAGAGACTGAAATTTTTGCCCATTCCTCCTTGCAAAACAGCTCGAGCTCAGTGAGGTTGGATGGAGAGCATTTGTGAACAGCAGTTTTCAGTTCTTTCCACAGATTCTCGATTGGATTCAGGTCTGGACTTTGACTTGGCCATTCTAACACCTGGATATGTTTATTTGTGAACCATTCCATTGTAGATTTTGCTTTATGTTTTGGATCACCGTCCCAGTCTCAGGTCTTTTGCAGACTCCATCAGGTTTTCTTCCAGAATGGTCCTGTATTTGGCTCCATCCATCTTCCCATCAATTTTAACCATCTTCCCTGTCCCTGCTGAAGAAAAGCAGGCCCAAACCATGATGCTGCCACCACCATGTTTGACAGTGGGGATGGTGTGTTCAGGGTGATGAGCTGTGTTGCTTTTACGCCAAACATAACGTTTTGCATTGTTGCCAAAAAGTTCGATTTTGGTTTCATCTGACCAGAGCACCTTCTTCCACATGTTTGGTGTGTCTCCCAGGTGGCTTGTGGCAAACTGTAAACGACACTTTTTATGGATATCTTTAAGAAATGGCTTTCTTCTTGCCACTCTTCCATAAAGGCCAGATTTGTGCAGTATACGACTGATTGTTGTCCTATGGACAGAGTCTCCCACCTCAGCTGTAGATCTCTGCAGTTCATCCAGAGTGATCATGGGCCTCTTGGCTGCATCTCTGATCAGTCTTCTCCTTGTATGAGCTGAAAGTTTAGAGGGACGGCCAGGTCTTGGTAGATTTGCAGTGGTCTGATACTCCTTCCATTTCAATATTATCGCTTGCACAGTGCTCCTTGGGATGTTTAAAGCTTGGGAAATCTTTTTGTATCCAAATCCGGCTTTAAACTTCTCCACAACAGTATCTCGGACCTGCCTGGTGTGTTCCTTGTTCTTCATGATGCTCTCTGCGCTTTAAACGGACCTCTGAGACTATCACAGTGCAGGTGCATTTATACGGAGACTTGATTACACACAGGTGGATTCTATTTATCATCATTAGTCATTTAGGTCAACATTGGATCATTCAGAGATCCTCACTGAACTTCTGGAGAGAGTTTGCTGCACTGAAAGTAAAGGGGCTGAATAATTTTGCACGCCCAATTTTTCAGTTTTTTATTTGTTAAAAAAGTTTGAAATATCCAATAAATTTCGTTCCACTTCATGATTGTGTCCCACTTGTTGTTGATTCTTCACAAAAAATTACAGTTTCATATCTTTATGTTTGAAGCCTGAAATGTGGCAAAAGGTCGCAAAGTTCAAGGGGGCCGAATACTTTCACAAGGCACTGTATATATATATATATATATATATATATATATATATATATATATACACCCCCTTGAACTTTTTTCACATTTTGTTTCATGCATTTAAATGAGGATTATTTCCACTTATCTACACACCATACTCCACACTGTTAAGGGGAAAAAAGTTTTTATTGAGAAAAAAATTATATATTAAAAATACAAAACTGAAAGATCATAATTGGGTAAGTCTCCACCCCCCTGAGTTAATACTTGGTGGAAGCACCTTTGGCAGCAATTACAGCTGTGAGTCTGTTGGGATAGGTCTCTACCAACTTTGCACACCTAGATTTGGCAATATTTGACCATTTTTCTTTACAAAACTGTTCAAGCTCTGTCATGTTCCTTGGGGTGCGTTGATGGACAGCAATCTTCAAGTTATGACACAAATTTTCGATTGGATTTAGGTCAGGGCTCTGACTGGGCCACTCAAGGACATTTACCTTTTTGTTCCTTAGCCACTACAGTGGAGCTTTGGCTGTGTGCTTTGGGTCGTTGTCATGCTGAAAGGTGAACTTCCGTCCCAGTTTCAGCTTTCTTGCATAGGGCAGCTGGTTTTCCTCAAGGACTTCTCTGTACTTTGCTCCATTCATTTTCCCTTCTATCCTGACAAGTGCCCCAGTCCCTGCCGATGAGAAACATCCCCATAACATGATGCTGCCGCCACCATGCTTCACAGTAGGGATGGTGTTCTTTGGGTGATGCGCTGTGTTGGGTTTGCGCCAAACATAATGCTTTGCATTTAGGCCAAAAAGTTCCATTTTAGTTTCGTCAGACCACTAAACTTTTTGCCACATGGCTACAGTTTTTTTGCATACTTCAAACGGGATTCAAGGTGGGCTTTCTTAAGTAATGGCTTCCTTCTTGCCACCCTACCACACAGGCCAGATTTGTGGAGTGCTTGGGATATTGTTGTTACATGCACACTTTGACCAGTCTTGCCCATAAAAGCCTGTAGCTCTTGCAAAGTTGCCATTGGCCTCTTGGTACCCTCTCTGATCAGTCTCCTTCTTGCTTGGTCATCCAGTTTGGAGGGACGGCCTGATCTAGGCAGGGTCTTGGTGTTGCCATACATCTTCCACTTCTTAATAATCGTCTTGACCGTGCTCCAAGGGATATTCAAGGCCTTTGATATTTTTTTATACCCATCCCCTGATCTGTGCCTTTCAACAACTTTGTCCCGGAGTTCTTTGAAAGCACTTTGCTGCTCATGGTTGAGTCTTTGCTTTGAAATGCACTACCCAGCAGAACCTACAGGAACTGCTGAATCTATCCTGAAATCATGTGAATCACTACAATTTAACACAGGTGGAGGCCACTTAACTTGGTGTGTGATTTTGAAGGCGATTGGTTACACCTGAGCTAATTTAGGATTGCTATTACAAGGGGGGTGGACACTTATCCAACCAAGCTATTTCAGTTTTTATTTATAATTCATTTTCTACAAAATTTCTAGAATATTTTTGTCACTTGGAAGTTGTGGGGTAGGATGTATAGATAAATGAAAAAAAAAACTATTTTAATGCATTTTAATTCCAGGCTATAAGGCAACAAAAGGTGAAAATTTTGAAAGGGGGTGTAGACTTTCTATAGGCACTGTATATGTATGGCTATGCATATGTAGGTATGTGTTTTTGTACATATATGGGTATATATAAATAATAACATACTAAAATAAAAAGTACATTGCTTTAGTGTTTAATACTATTATAATATTCAATATTATCAGGCTCTGTAGAGCGGGTTCTTTTCTTTGTAGACTAATAATTTCGTACTGTTTTAAGCCTCCGTCCTGAGGATCATCTGTGGACTGGACTGTGGACTGGAATGAGAGAGAGGGGGAGGTAGTTTTGGGGTTATCTCGGAAACCACCCCTAGGGGCGTGTCTTTGGATGTCTTCCTGGCCCCCTCATAGGCTGTCCACAGGGTAGACCCAATGGACTCCGCCTTCCTGGTCCCTCATAGGCCGCCACGGTACCTTAGCGAGCCTAGTAAAGGACCCTCCAAGCTCTTTTGAATGATAGTTTGCTGCCATGTCTTCTACAAACTTTAGATACTTCTCTGAGAATGCTGTTCTTGAACCCGACGATCTTGAGATGGATTGCTCAACTGACGAGATGATCAGTCTCATAAAAGACTTTGCAAATGTACCCCTCCCCAACTCTGCAGATTCTGACGACGTTGACGGTCCTTTAGGCATCTCTTTTGAAAAAGTATTAAAGATCTCCAAGGGGCTCCTGGCTTCTCTGTTGGAAGTGATCATTGACCCTGATATGCTGAAAAATAAGTTATCTAAGACGGTTACAGAGGCTTTCAAGAGGATTCTCAGCACGGACAGGAAGCCTAAAAAACTACAAACTGATAAAGGGACCGAATTTCTAAACAGAGCATTTCAGAACATGTTAAAAAAACATAATATTCTACACTTTACCATGGGCAACGAACTAATAGCCTCTATTGTTGAGAGATACAACAGGACTCTGAAAACAAAAATGTGGAAATATTTCATAGCTTTTAACACTCACAAGTATATGGATAAACTACAAGAAATGGTTCAGGCTTATAATAACTCCTTTCACCGTAGTATTCAAATGAAACCTTCAGATGTTAATGAAGACAATTCATTTAAAGTGTTTAACCACTTCAACTCCAGATGTAAAAAGGAAACCCCTTCCCAGGTACCAGATTTTCAAAATAATAATAATAATAAAGTTTTCAAACCTGTAATTGCTATAAAATTTTAACATGTGATGAATAAAACACAAATAAATGACCTAAACTGTGTTTTTCATTAACCCTTATGCTTCTGAGTACTACATACCCATGTTCAATATAGAGATAAAAACACTTTTTTTATTTTATTTTTGAACAATGAAAACAAAAACGCTGCTAATAACAATAACAGCAATTATCAAATAAAAATCAAACAACATCAAAACGTGTGCCACTTCGACTTGCTCTGTGCCATTTATTGAAATGTTCAATACAACAGAACCTGGGGTTGCCTTCGCAACCACTGCACATTTTTCTACATGTGCAGTAGTTGCTACAACTAAACAAGTAAAACTAATGACTCTGCCTAGTAACTCTGCACAGAATGTTTTCCCTAAAAACGCTATAGCTGATTTTACTACCAAGTTAGTTAAAACAATCAATCTACCAGGAAAATGAGAAGTTTGCTTAGAGAGATTCAATACCCCCATACCTGGGACAATATAAAATGTTCTGACGACACTTTCCTTACTTACGACTTAGAAAAGTTCTCATCACATTATTATACCATCCCCAAGGGATATTATGAGACCCTTCAGGATGTCATAAATACCATAAACAATGCCCTGCTCGGAAAAGGCCTGGATCAGAAGAGTGACAAGGGCAATATAAAAATGATTTGAAATTAGTCTATAAGTCTATAGAAAGAAAAATTTATATAAAAAGTACTACTCCATTTATGATTTTTGCCCCAGAACAACTTGGACAAATATTGGGTTTTCGTGAGACTCCTAGGCATGAAATTCATAATCTATTGGGCCCTATTGAGACTAAGTTGTTTAGCGCTCATATAAGGACCAACTACCCAGCCGTTATCCCTGCGGGTTTTTATACCATGTACGTCTATACAGATAGTTGAGCTAGTTATGGGCCTCGTCTAGGTGCATCCCTATTAAAGGCAAAAACAACGATATAGTCACCAAACTTAAGACAGACCTCATTACGTTCCCCTCAGCAAGACCATCTTTGATGATATAACTATTCAAATAAAGACTGATCAAAATAAGTTAGTGCCATTCCGCTGCGGCAAGGTTATAGTGAAGCTGCATTTCCTACCTGTTAAGCTGCTTTTTTACACCTAATTGAAAAGAAAATGAGACCTCGTGGAGATGTCAATCCTTATATTAATTATTACAAAAATCAAGCTGGTAATGGTTTACCAGAATTTTCTGGAGCCCCTGTGATGTATGGGGAGGGTATAGGGGGCATTTTTTGAAGTCTTTTTAGAAAATGCCTCTACTTAGAAGAGGTTTTGAAATAGTTAAACCTCATTTTAAATCAGCCACAAAAAATATTTTTAGTTACGTTGTGTCAAATGTCCTAACACGTCATAACCCTCCTAGCAACAACAACGTCCAGTCAGGGGAGGGATTGATGGTGATGTCCAGAGGCTACAAGAGAAAACGTAGCAAACCCCTGGGATCTCACTATCATCATCACAAAAAGGCTAAATCCTCCACATTTAGGTCATTTAGCAGCAGAAACCAGAGACGGAGTCAGAAACCAAAGACTCACGGAAAAAAGAAAAACAGAAACATCTTTTAAATCATGACGTTGGTACACCATATGTCTGAAGAATGTGTGAAATCTGAACTGGATCTGTTTACAATCCCCTATACCCAAGCAAGTATTGATAAAAACCTCTATGTGGAAATTCCCCCCCTGTCTGCCTTGTCTGACAAGGCTCCACTTGAATTTTACATAGTGGGGAATGGGGAAGATTATCTTGATTTGAATAATACTCTTTTAAGACTTTCATGCAAAATTATTAAGGCTGATGGTGCCGATTTAGTCGCGGCCAGCCTGGCAGGGATTATTAATTACCCCGTAGCTACCATGTTTTCACAAGTGGATGTAACTTTAGGAGACCGCCTAATTAGCCAAAGCAGCAATACTTACCCATACCAAAGCATTAGAGAAGCTATGCTAAACTTTAGTAAGGACACCCTAGAATCTCAATTCACCACCGGCTTGTTTTATAAAGATACCCCAGGAAACATGGATGTGACTAATCCTACAGGGGCTAATGCAGGTTTAGTTAACCGGCATGCTTTTACCAGAATGAACCATGTATTTGAACTTTTAGGACCCCTGCACTCGGATATATTTTTAAAAGAAAAACTCATGCTAAATGGTATTGATTTGAAAACTAATATAGTGGGGGCTAGTGACACCTTTTGTTTAATGTCTGACACCGCAGAGGTGTACAAACTTAACATTTTAGAAACCTCTCTCTACATCAAAAAAGTAAAAATAGCACAGGAGGTAAGACTAGGTCATGCTCAAGCTTTGATGACCTCTAATGCCAAATATCCTATTGATAGAGTGGCTATGAAAGTTTTTAGTGTTCCTAGAGGGAGCAGGGTCTGTAATCAGGAGAATTTGTTTCTGGGGCAGCTACCAAAGTTTGTGGTTATTGGTTTAACAGATAACAATGCTTTTAGAGGTTTTTATGCTAAAAACCCTTTTAACTTTAAACACTTTGCTATAAACGGTGAACAAATTCCCAAAACCTTTACAACCCGACTATACAGCAGGACACAACCCAGTCTGGGAATGTTACAGTCTAATATAAGCCACAGGAAGACATCTCAAAGACAAACCACTAATAATTGATCGGTCAGACTTTATTAGAGGCTATATGCTCTATGCCTTTGATTTGACCCCTGACCAAGAATGCGGAGATCATTTTTCCTTAGTAAAAAATGGTAACATGCATCTTGAAATGCGTTTTGCCAATGCTCTGCCAGAGACTGTGAATATAATTGTTTATGCTGTTTTTGAGAATGTGATTGTGGTTTCCCACCAAAGAGCAGTTCTCTTTGATTACTGAAAAGCTTGATATAACTTTGATCCTTTTAAATGAACACCACCCAGCTTACAGCAATGCTATCCAGCAACCCCTTGACTGAAAAGTATTTTTTACAGGGTCCTAGGTAGTGATCAACTACTTAAAGGAAAAATAAAAAAAAAAACTTCTGGCGATGCTTATTGTAAACACTGACCCCCAACATTACCTTGGAGAACACTAGCTGGGTATTTATCTAAAAGAAGAGGGTCCTGGAGATTTTTTTTATTTCTACGGCAGCCCAGATTTTGCTTATTTTCCTAAAACTATCTCAAACTTTTTATACAACAACACTAAACAAACAGTGTACAATAATCAACCTCTACAAGGTCTTCTGACAACCTGTGGTCATCACTGTGTTTTCTTCTTACATCATCGAGCCAAAGGCCTTACTTACCCCAACTTTATGGCTCTCTACAGCGATGATTTTAACAAAAATGATCTGATGGTGTCCAGATTTATACATTGTGTGCCTAACCTTAAAAAACTGAACTGTATAAATATGTGTTCGTGTGTGCAGTGTGTCAAGACCCACAAGGATTTAAAAAAAAATGTTATGAAGGTTAGTCTTGATAATGTAAAAAAAAAAAGTCACTTGTAAAACAGTAACAACTTAATAAGCTTCCCGTAGCTGTTGTCTTTTTTTCTGCTTCTTGCCCCTAGTGGACTCTAAGGAATGTTTTTTATAGGATTCTATGAGGTGGCGTGTTTGAGAATTAGGTACTGTAGAATAAGGGACATTTATCACAGCCAAACCTTTCATGAATTCAAGCCATCCTACAGGTAGCCTATGTTCAGGGATATTGGTATTCCCTGAAGCGGCCCTGATTAAATCAACCATATGTGACTGTGGCAATGCGCCCCGCCCCTGTGTGTATTTGTGTGTTATGTGTTGTATGTTGCGTGCGTGTGTTAATGTTGGTGTATAGAGATTGGTACACGGGATATAAACGGGTCTGTGTTTCACGTGTATTTAAAAATGTAGATTTATATTTAGGCACGAGGAGGGCACAAATCATTTCACGTGCTGGTTAAATGTAATATGTGAGCACGGGGTTGCACAGAATTAATTCACGTGCTGGGATTCAAGTGAATAATTAATTAGTAATTGAATCCCAGCACAACAGTATATATAGATGCACATTTTCATTCAGTCGGGGTTAGGTGTTCGGTGAGTGGAGAACGGGATTGGAGACGGAGGTGAAGTAAAATAATAGTAAAAGCGAATAGTTAAAGTGTTTTCACTCACCGTGTTTGTTCGTCTGTCTGTTGTGCACTGTCTAGTCCGTTTTGTTTGTCTATTTATTTTGGCGCAAGTGCCGTGTCTCAAACCTTTTATTTTCTGTTCTGTTGATTAAATCCTGAGCGCGATCACACGCCCAGCTTCACCAAACCACATCTCTGTCTGTTTATTTCCTGCTGCTGGTCTGACGCCACCCACTCCGGCCGTCTTTGTGACAGTGACCCTCTTACGTTCTTACCTTTAGAATGAATTCCCCTTGATCATTCCAAGAGGTAACTAGAGCATTCTGAGACATAGAGTTTAAAATAAATTCAGCATTTTTCTTAGATCTGGATGGTACACTTCGCATCAGTCCTTAGATTCAGATCCTGCATCAGTTTGTGCCGTTTCCTCAGAGGGGGGAGTAATCAAAGTCAGGGTATTAAGCTCTTTTTCACTCTGTTTAATCAAGGCTAGATATCTCTGTAAGGAGTTAGTGTATAGCTTAGCTTTCTCATGGTCACTGATGTCGGCTGATGTTTTTCATTTCAGAATCAAGTCTGCTTTCAACAGCTTTTTTAATAGGTTTGGGGTGGAAGGGCTCTGGCTGCCTTAGTCTATCGAGTTGATATTAATTATATAGGATCAATTTCATTTAATGGGCCATAAAAAACGTACTTTTAGACCCTAAAGTAGTTACAAGCACGCTTCAAAAGGTTCTTTGAAGATTTCTTCCAAAGTAATGGCAAAAGCTTCGCTTTCATAGTCCTCAGAACCTACACATAAAATGAAACAATTTTTTAAAATAAATAAATAACAAAAAATATATAATTATACCAGCAACTTTTAAAAACAAAATAACAACCGTGATCAAGATAACTGACATGTTATGCAGTAACAGTAGGAGGCTGTGTGGTCCAGTGGTTAAAGAAAAGGGCTTGTAACTTGGAGGTCCCCAGTTCAAATCCCATCTCAGCCACTGACTCATTGTGTGACCCTGAGCAAGTCACTTAACCTCCTTGTGCTCCGTCTTTCGGGTGAGACGTAGTTGTAAGTGACTCTGCAGCTGCTGCATAGTTCACACACCCTAGTCTCTATAAGTCGCCTTGGATAAAGGCGTCTGCTAAATAAACAAATAATAATAATAATAATAAAGTATAAAACTGCTCAGCGAGTGAACAGTAGAGTAGTTCATTACATTGTGTTTGCACCATTCAGAAATAAAATGAATTATGCTTTGGATTATTTGTTTAATAATGCTGAATATTTATAATTATAAATAATAAATAGTTGAATCCTATTACAAAATATATCCTTATAATAATAAAACGGTAATAATAAATACATCCTTAAATTTTATATATATATATAGTCTAATTTTAAATATATCACAAAATGTTTTGACTCACTTTTACGTGCTTCTAAAAATAATCTCAGCCTGCATTAGTTGATCATGTTGAATGAGATCTCCTGCGGCCAGTTCTGAAATTTAAAGACAGCGTAAAACGCATTTTATGGAAAATATCACGATATTTAGCGCTGACGTCAATAAAAATGGTGTCTCCCCTCACCTTGCAATGGCAAATCTTCAAGTTGCACTGTGGCATATACAGTAGACAAATATTTATAGAGGTGGATTCATATGGGGTCAGTCAAAAGATCTTCAAATGAATTCAACTGTGTTATAAACTCTTCATTATCTGTACTATGTTGAAATAATAATAATAATTATAATAATAATAATAATAATAATAATAATTAACTAAAAATAAATACATAAATAAAATTAAACATCTTAAATATTTTACAAAACTTCCCTGTTTAAAACATGTATTTTTTATAATTTAGTTGATATATCTGAGATAGTTGTAACATGTTAACTCTTTACAAAATCCCCATTTAAAAGTGTGTGTTTTAAGCAGGACTCCTATTAGACCATCCCCTGAGTAGCCTCCATTCTGAGCCTAAAAAACGTCAAACCCCAAAAGCGTTGATACACTACATTTCCCAGAATGCCTTTCTAAGGAACCGGCTTGAGCAATTCATAACATCATGTAAAAAACATAAAATCCCAGAAGTCATTGCAACACTACATTTTCCAGAATGCCTTTCTATGGAACTGGATTAAGCATTTCAAAACATTAGGCCTGCCTTGCAATAAGAAGGTAAGACACTATTCAAGCCTTTTGCAGAGGATCTTGATAGCATTTTACAGACATTTTTCAGATGTTACATTTATATCACAGTTAAATTAGTTCAACCTCCTAAAAACAGAGTTAGACCTAAAATAAAAACACTTTAAGGCAAGGGCATCCGAAAGAACTAATCAATAATCACAAATAGGAAAGCTTATGGTTTATTTACTAAAGTAAGCCATTAATCTTAAGAATAGGATGTCTGCCGTTAAGTAAACGTTTTCAAGATATTTTCAGGGTTAAAGTAAATAACTAATCAATAATCACAAATAGGAAGGCTTTTGGTTTTATTTACTCAAATGAACCATTAATCGTAAGAAGAGGAATCTTGGCCAGCTGAGAAAGACGTTTAAAAATATTGTCAGGGTCCTGCAACAGGGAGGGGATATGCTTTCAAAATATTTTCTGAGCCTATGTACATTTAAAAAGTACTTTCTCCAGGTTCCAAAGAGACATATATATTTGCACACATATAGTTTTAAGTCTGCTTAGATGCAACCGTCAGAATAGTTTGGTCGTGTATGATGGTGATTCTAAGGTGTTTGGATCTATAGAAAGAGCTATCAAACAGAATCGTTTTTTCAAATTTATTTTTTATTTGGTTGCAACCTTAACCCTTTGCAGTCCATTTATTAAGTACGCGTCAGGTCCAATTTATTTTCACACGCGCAGTTAATTTTAGACGCGCTGTTTAAAAGTATTTTTTTTCAGTCAAACGGGTTTAAAAGGCCCTGTATATCAACAAAGCACTCACTAGGCACCTCCAGCACTGCCCCACCCTTTCGTTCACTATTGCTTTCACATATGCTAAGAAATAAATAATAATAATAATAATAATAGTCGTACATACCGATCAATCATCTCCTGATCACTCGTTTTATGACCAAACTCCTCAATAATGCAATCCAAGTCACTATTTTATTACTGTAACAAATCACAAAAGCTCTGCAAATGTCCGTGATAGTCTCTGTGCGCTGATGCAGTATCAGCCAGCTTGTTTCCTTATGACTGCCCATATGGGATGCCAGGGGCAGGTATGACTATTCATGAGATACGCCTTTTTTTTTTTTTTTTATCGGCTTGTCTCGGCTCCTGTCGCTCCCACTCGGTCATTGAATGGTTTTCTTGGCTTTTTCCGGAGAAAAAACAACTAGAAACCCGTTTTTTGCGGGTTTTTTTTGATGATGTCGGACAGGGTCCGACAATGGACCGGATAGGAATAATTGCAATGTCGGACCAGGTCTGACAATGGACCGCAAAGGGTTAATATCACCTATAGTAACAAGCCCTGATTTAATTTAACACTATTTATTTAAAAGGGCCTTTACTTTACAGCCTTTACATATTTCATCTTAAAACTAAAATAGCATAATCACTCCCTGGGCTTTTGGCAAATCTCTATCTGGCTGACTATGACAGCCATCTTGCACAAACAGACACTTCAGGTTGGCGGCTTGAGCTAGCTGAAGGGGTGTGGGAGAAGTCTCCGCCCCCTCTGGGCACAGCACGATCTCTGAAAGTCATTTGAACACAGACTCTGAAGAGGACAGGATGCATCCAACGTTTGCTGTACCCTGGCTAGGGTCCGGGCGTGTTTTTGAAACGGTAAGAGAGTTTTCTTGAGTTGAATTTTTTTTTTTTTTAGAACTACAGTACCTCCCACACACTCGATACATCACAATGGTGTCATGTGATCAGAGTCAGGAGCAGGAAGCATGTTCCTCTACCTCAACATCAATAAAACAAGATGTAGACAAATAGTCAGATGTTACTTCAAAGCTGATTTCATGAAGCACAGCTTGATAAAACAGCTACTAACAAAGGTAAACTTCTTTTTTTTATCAATCCTCATTGTTACACACAGATTGTTTGAAATTCAGGATATTTCACAGTACAAGCCAAAGATAGCCACCGCTTGCGTGCAAACAGGTTTTTTTTTTTGTATATTATTCGTTTATTTAGCAGACGCCTTTATCCAAGGCGACTTACAGAGACTAGGGTGTGTGAACTATGCATCAGCTGCAGAGTCACTTACAATTACGTCTCACCCGAAAGACGGAGCACAAGGAGGTTAAGCGACTTGCTCAGGGTCACACAATGAGTCAGTGGCTGAGGTGGGATTTGAACCGGGGACCTCCTGGTTCCAAGCCCCTTTCTTTAACCACTGGACCACATGATGTACCAGGTATATCCATAGCACAGGGAAATGACGTGCTAGGTACGTCCGTAGCACAGAAGAGGTTAAAGACTAATCTCACCACTCAGTGGAGAGAAACCCCCCTGAGGGAGGAAACCTCTGGTGGTCCCAGCAGAGAGATAGCCCTCACTCAGGACATAGCAGCAATACTCTGTTGGGCAAAATAAATATCAGGGAGAGAAGAACCAATGTAAGACTCCACTGCGGTGAAAGACTAGTGCCTCATGTTTTTTATTAGGTGCTGGTTGACATTGACTTTGACTATAAGTTTGCACAGAGTAGGAAAATATCTTGATTATAATATTTACCTCCAAATAAATACAATAATCTAATGTGACATTGTTCACTTTTTAAACAATCTTATATGCATTGTTTAATATGCAAATGCACAAAGGAAAAGCAACGGTAACGCTTAAACTTATATTAAATAGATATGCAATTGCATATTAAAGTAATGTTACATTAATATTTAATAGATATGCAATTGATATTAAATGTACATTAAATATGGTGTAGTGTATAATAAGTATCAGCATAGAATATGTGCCAATAGCTAGATCTGCACATTTGGCGATTTTGCTGGTACTAATTTGATTAAACACTGTTTTAAGAAAGATTCTACACTGCAACTGTGTTGTGTTAAGGGCTGTAATAAGAAAAAAAAACTGTGAAGTATCTCACTGATCTTGTTGGTAGATCATCTCGCTGGAAGATCTTGCTAGATAGTTACAGGGGTTTTACAGCTGTAGAAAACACCGATTACAGTAAATAAAATATTTTAGAAATACTGTCCATAGGTCCCAAGTTTCATCAACTGGGAAGCTGGTCCAGACTATTTCCCACGGATGGGGGGGGGGGGGGGGGGGGGGATTAGGGGTATCAAGAAAATTATTTAAATTATATTTCAAATCAATAGGAAAAGAAAACAACCACATTGGTAAATTCAGTTTTTTACATCACCCAAAAGGTGATCTTATACAGTATATAAGTTTTATTTAGCATCGTGTTGTACAGTGATCTGCAGGTTTTAATGTCAATTTGCGTGTCTGACCATTGAAATGTGGGTCTCTGATGGGGTACACCCCACCCATGTGGGTATTGTATGGTTTTGTATTATTATTATTTTAATGTATTGTTTATGTCTGTAAAAATACTTTCTTTTATTTGTTAATTGTTTTGCAGCATGGATGGGGTTAAACTTCTCCATCCATGCTAAACTGTTGCACAATGTAACCATCTCTAGATTGATTAATTTATTACTAATTTGGAGAATGTCACATGTATACAAACCCACAGCTTTGGCTGATCGAGGTTGAGTGTGTTCAGAGGCGGAACGAGGAACACGTGGCATGAGATAAATAACAATTGCTACCAGTGCTGGTTTTACACCAGCACGATACTTGTTTGGTTTTGTCGGTGTTTGTTTTTAGTGTTTTGTTTCCTGTTTTGTTCAAATCTTTTATTTATTTAATTATTAAACCCTGCATCAGCGCTTTCATACCCTGCAGTACTGACTGTGTGTCCATTCTTGTCCGAGTCTGACGTCACCTTCAGCCAGTCTGTTCACAGGGTCACTTGGGAGGTTTGCTGTATGAAACACATTTTAGAAATCCTTTTTATTGCCATATAATTAAGCACTAACAGAGTTAGTAAAATGTCAGAGGAAACAAACTGACTCCCAAGTGGATTAGTTCCTGAATCCAGAGCCAAAGCTGGAAGATGGGTTTTGAGTTTCAAAATATGGGACCAGAGACCAGTGAAGGAAAACATAAAACAAGGTGTATTTCAACAAAATATGGTTTTGACGATTTAATCTATTATTTAAAAGAACTTCTATAGACAGGCCCTAGGAAAGTGCAGGTCATGTCAGATTCATTGATATGACAGACGGGCCCTTTGAAAGTGCAGGTCATGTCACATTCATTGATATGATGGACAGGCCCTTTGAAAGTGCAGGTCATGTCACATTCATTGATATGATGGACAGGCCCTTTGAAAGTGCAGGTCATGTTACATTCATTGATATGATGGACAGGCCCTTTGAAAGTGCAGGTCATGTCACATTCATTGATATGATGGACAGGCCCTTTGAAAGTGCAGGTCATGTCACATTCATTGATATGATGGACAGGCCCTTTGAAAGTGCAGGTCGTGCCAGTTTCTTCCAGTGGCTGGAAGCTGTGCTGCGGTTTAAGAAGCCTTTATGACATGAGGTTTTTCACAGGATATACTGTATACAGGATACACCTCACTGGAATTCCTATAAGCAAAAGATGCTAATAGAAAGATTTAAATGTTTTTTTATTCTTTACCACACAACACCAGGTGCTAAGTCATCTATTTGTATAGAAAATGTCCATTATTCAGATTATTTAGTGTTCCACTTGTGTATACTGTAGTATAATTGTCATTTTTTATTGTATTGTCTTGTGAATTCTTTGTAATGTGTGCTTGAGGGGAAAGGATTCCCAGAGCCTCTACTATATTAAAAAAGTACCTCTGTTGAACTTTGCAACTAAGACTTGGACTACAATTATTTTTACTCATGAATGCACAAATAAGGAATTGACCTACTTTTATTCCACACAGGGACTCGAGTCGAGTCGAGTTTTCTCTTACAACTGTGTATTAACCCGTTGCAGTCCATTTATTCAGCGCATCTGAGGCGCGTCAGGTCCAATTTATTTTCACATGCGCAGTTTATTTTAGACACGCTGTTTAAAAGTTGTTTTTTTTTCCCCAGTAAAACAGGTTTAAAAGGCACTGCATATCAACAGGACACTCAATACTGCATCTCCAGCCCTGCCCCACTCCTTGTTCAGAGTATTTATCACATATCTCTTCATAGTAGTGCATAAATCACCTCCTGATCACTCGTTTTATTACCAAACTCCTCAATAGTGCTATCCAAGTGTAACAGGGCAAGGTGCCCTGTACATTTGATTTGTTTATTTTATTTTAGAACGGAGTCCCCCTCCGCCCCTGTGCAGTGGATTTTGTATTTATTTTGTATTATGATTTAGTATTGTATTTTATGTGACGGCGAGGCGCCGCAGGTTTTGTTTTTGTATTATTATTATGTTTAGATGACGGCGTAGCCGTTTGTGTATTATTTGGTAACGTGGATGGGAAGCCTCATCCACATAGTAATTTAAAAACTAGTGCAGATTGTGGCCGATGGGTAATAGGATAATTACTAACTAGTTAAACCCCTCGGCCATGATATAAAAAGCCTGCAGCACTCTCAGTTCGGGGTGGGGGTTGGAAGGAGAGAGTGAACGAGAATGGAGAGAAAGAAACATAAACGATAAAACAATACAGGAACAGTGACAGCGACTGCCCAGCCTGACCTGTATGGTTTATTTATTATTTGGTGTGCGAGATTTGTTTTGTTTAAACCTTTTATTTTGCTCTGTGAGCAGTGTGTTTTTGTTTAAATATTTTATTTATTTTTGTTAGTAATAAAAACGGCAGCCAGCCGATTCTTTCTTTTACTTGCAGTACTCCCTGGTGTCAGTTTATTTTCCCTTCCTGCTTCTGCCTAACGTCAGACCACGAGTCACCCTGTCACACCAAGTCATTATTTTATTACTGTAACATCTCAAAAAGCAATATTCTTTGAGCACTGGATGCGTTAGCAGCTATCTTGTTTGTTTATGTCCGTGTTATGTCTGTGGTGAAGGGACTATTCGTATTGCTCAGAACTGCCTCCGTTTTTTTTTTTTGTGGCTTCTCTCAGCTATTATCTGCCTCACTCGGCCATTGAAAGCTTTTCTCTGCTTTTTCCGGAGAAAAAACGACTAGGGACAGGGTCCGGACCGGAAAGGGTAAAAATTAAACCCAGAAGTGTTGCATTTATTGAAGTTTTACTGTGATAGAAACACAAGTAAAAATCAATCTGAGCGATCCAGTGCCTTTACAGGTTTAACAGCATTAGTACTTCAATATTATATTTAGCCTTCAGGCTATGCATGCATAAAGCTAAAAACGTCCACCGCTAAATTCTAGAACATTCAATATATATATCTCTTAAGACTAAAACATAATTTCTATACCTTATAGCAATGCATCAATATAAAAGAGATATTAAATTCAAATATATGCTTACCTTCCAGTATATGGAAGTGTAGTGTCAGATGGACTGGGCAGTCCTACAGATGTCAGGACTGCCCAGTCCCTGACCACATTCCGGCGCCTCCTTAAGACTCACCTCTTCAAACAGCACCTGTAGAACTCCTCTGTTGTATCCTGGGACACTATCACCCTTCATTTAAATGTGCTTTATTTTGCTCTTATCTGCCCCCTATTTTACTGCATTTAATCCTGTACTTCAGAATATTGTAATCTGCCAAGTGTTTAACCTGTAGTATTTTGTACTTAATCATATCCTGATGTAACTATCACTATTTAATCATATCCTGATGTAACTATCACTATTATCTGCTGTATTATTGAATTGTGGTTTGTCACACTAGAACAAAAATTATTGTATTTCTTGCTCTTATTGTATTACTTGTATTGTAACACTTGAATGTATTTGCTTGCGATTGTAAGTCGCCCTGGATAAGGGCGTCTGCTAAGAAATAAATAATAATAATAAAAGTGTAGGATATATTGAAAAATAAGAACGGTCTTCAAAAGGCAGAGGAATACGACCAAACAGCAATCAGTTTTTCAGAAATCTTCAGAGTATGGACCACACAACTTGTAGTTAGCAAGTCGCACAATACTGGGGTTTTACCTTGGTTTTTATAGGATTTTCCCTCCATTGAATACATCAGGAGTCCCAGTTAAATCTGATCATCAATCTGCCTTGACAGTTCCTATCTTTGAGTTAATGATATTTTCTAGAAGGACCCGGTCAACTCTGTTTTCAAAATTAACTGAATGTGAGCTCATGGTTCACTATCTTCCACGCCTCCTTTCCCTAAAAATTAGGTGAACTGGAGTCCACAGGTTACTTGCTACCAAATACAATACAAGTATATGTGTATATATGAGAGATGTTATTAATATGTAACACCAGATCTATTTAATGATAATAACTTGGGTCAAAAAATATATGTCCCTCTTAGCCGCATATTATGTTACCTTTTGTGTTGTCAATGGGTCAGTTTAACTTCATATACAAATGTGTGTTAACAAAGTATTTGACAAAGAGTGTAGGGGTTTATCATAAGCCTTTTAATAAGACCACTAAGCATACAGTGGCAAGTCCAGTTATTTTCATTTAAATTTAAGCTATAATGAAACATGTTAAATATAATAGCCTTATATTAACTTGGTTGGACCAAGCCTGACCTCTCTCTCTGTTTCTAAAAATGTGCCTGCACAAGCAGGTTTCAGACACCCTGTTTACTTGCCAAAGCTATTGTTTTAATTAATATGAAACTCCACTGTAAGCACTTTTCCAAATTCACCGCATGAAGTCATTTTTTGGCCGATTCAAGAGACACCTGGACTGGTATCTTTTCAGATAATAAGAAAACACTTACATCCAAATTTTTATAACTCAGCTCTCATTATTTTCTTATACTATAATGAGATAGATACGCCTGTCTTTCTTAAAGCACCTTCCGTTGGTTATCATTCAAGGTTGGCAAATCCCGCTTTTAAAAGCCAACACTGAATCCTGCTTTGAGGTGCCAAAGACTAAGCTTTATTTTTTTAAGGTCTAGCCCTTCCATAATTCTACTGTGTGTCTGAGACAAACATTTAATTCGTTCACTTTTAAATTCCTCTGTTTCCCTGTAAATAAGTATCTCAGTTTATTACTGCAGTAAAATATTTATATAAACTAAACATGTATATTCTTTGGTTTAATTGATATTGTAATGTCTAGACTTTTTGTTTAGTTGGAGAAACTGAACTCATTCTTAAATTGATTCAGTTACTTTAGTATAACAGTTGCTAATATTATTTTACTGAATTAAGTCTGACCCCTTTCTCTGTTCATACAAAATCCAGCATTAAGCAGGTTTTAAGACAACCTTTGCTTTTTGCCAATTTTAGGGTTGATTAATATGAAACACTATCGTAAGCATTTTTCAATACTCATTATTTCAAACCAATATCTAACTTAACATATTAACACGTCCTACACTTTCCATTTCCATCTCTTCCTGCCAGGTTCGAATTCATTTCTGTTATATATAGAAAATGATTATTGTAAGATAAACTCCTATCTTCTGTTATCCGAAAGGTATTTCCGTTCGTTAATATTAACAAGATCGCTCATCATAGAGAGGATCTTGGCTTTTAAATTGCTGACCATCAAAAATCCCTGCTTCATCAGCCAAAACCAATGAGTTATCTTCAACACTACTTTTACTACAAGCAGGTGAGAATGAGGTTACAACATTAGTTGTATTCCTTCAGCAAATGTACTGTTAGTTACAGTTTATACTTTAAATTATTTTATAACATGTAGTTCTAATTCAGATATGTCAATATAGCAATCTCTTATAAACTGCAATTCTATTTTACTTCATTGATATGCACAGAAGGCAAGAGGTTAATTTTTAATTAGCAGCAAATGCAACCTTGAATATTAAAACTTAGAATATTAAAACTAAGACTGCTCATACATTTACTTAATGTTATTATATTAGGTCTCATTTATTTAAATACTTTTGTTTTTTCTTACTATAATCAAACCTAGTTTGATTGCTTCTAGCATATTAACTATGCTCCATAGATTCTACCATTCTGCTCTCGCTGGATCAGAATGTTTTGAGACTCTGAGTCTGCTTTTGCCTGATAAGGGAGGTTTGGAACTTTCAGCAGGCCAGTCTGACCTTCAATGTAATGAACTTCTCCACACAGGCCTTACACAGATCTTCTAATACTATTTTCTACTGGTTTCATATTCTTCAAAACACATTACAGTCATTACAATATTTGTTGCAGTTTTCACAAATGTTCAATTTGCATCCCAAAGATCAGCCTGCTTCCAGTAGCTGTGACAGTCTTGGGTCAGTTTCTGCTCTCAATGAGTCATTTTCTTCTCACAGGTGTGGGTGACAGTCTTTAAAAGCCTGATACCTGCAAAAACTTCAATCTTGTTAGCTGGGCTCCCATCTCTACATTTTCATTCCCATCGTCAGTGGGCAAACACATTTTAACTGAATCTGGGTCCATCAAAGAACCGCGCACCCTTGCAACCGAGGCCTTCCATGCAAAAGGATCTAATGACTTATAGCACAAAAGGGATGTGCCAGAACCGTCTGTGACACCTTGCTAATGCAATTTTGGTAGCAGAGTTAAAATTGAAATATTTTTCAGACAATAACTTTTTTTGTATGGATTCACATTTAAGACCACAGACAAATCTGTCCCTTAATGCTTCCGACAAAAATGCTCCAAACTCACAGGTGTTTGTTTGCCAGTTGTTTTAACCCAACAATATAGTCAGGAATCGTTTCACTCTCTTTTTTATCTCTTTTGTGAAAATGAAAGCGTTCTGCTATAACAATTGGTTTCGGCTTGTAATGCGACTGTGATGCCTGGACTAGCTGTGCGTATGTTTTACTTTTAGGCTGATTCAATTTCATTTTTAAGCAACCCGTCTGCCTCAGATCCTATTCCATTTCTAATCATTTTACTCTCACAATCACTACAACTAATCATTACTCCTTCCACCCCCACCCCCCAGCATAAGAATTGGCTGGTGTCCCTGTTTTTGTATTTTGAAAAGGTGGTCACCCTGGCTTTATAACAGGGATATTCTTCTTTATTTGCTTATTCCAAGCACACACTAACTTAACACAGGCTTGGTCCCCTTTATACTTCTATGTTCCCCAACTAACACCTCTGGGTGGAACTGGAAACCCAATAACAAAAATCCCTACGTTACTGACTATACAATACAACAAAAGGGACACATTGTAAGTAATGTGGAATAGAGTTGCAGAACTGTTTAAAAAACGTACCTGTAGGTTTTTTTTTCATTGTTAACATCCTGACAAGTCTGTTTCAAAGCTCTTTTCAAAATGGCCGCTCTAGTACACTGATAGTGTAAGGATTATTGCCCACATTGTCAAACAGGTAACACAGCAAATAACGATCCATGATGTGGAACAGAACAGAAAAGCCAGAGCACTATTGTTATCTTTTTTTTTTAATCGCAGTGATTTAGAGGACATATCCCAAACAATGTGGGCAATAATCCTTACACTATCAATGCACTAGAGCGGCCATTTTGAAAAGAGCTTTGTGACTGAGTACTCCCTGCCCCTGTGCATATTTTGTATTTGTTGTATTATTTTGTATTATTATTATGATTTGTGTATTTTATATATGACGACGAAAAGCCCTAATCATTTGGCAGGACGAGCTAGGTGCCGTCCTCCATTATTTGTTATTGTTTTGTATTTAGAATACCTTGTGAGAATGTGTGATTGCCAACTACTGTTTATTTAATTAGCTGACAGTCACTCAGAATTATTAAACCTGTGCAAAATGTGACTGAGGGGTTAATAGGATCATTGATTGGTAGTTAATTCCTTGGTTATTATTTCTTTATTTTTATTTGTATTATTGTTATTTTTAATATCACTGAAATGCTGTGGGATGCAGCTATTGCTGATGTGATCTGTGGGGACATGACTTCTTATTCCTGTCATTGATTTGGTTTTTCCATGCTTTTCAGACATATGCTGATAAATGGGAGTTATGTGTGATTTGCATGGTTGCTGCTGATGTATTTATTTTCAACAGGTTTTCTTTAGGGAAAGCGCTGCAGCTGCGCACTGTTTTTTTTTTTTTTTTGGGGGGGGGGGTCTAATTTACAGCCTTGCACAAGGCCCAGTAAATCGTAGCACCGGCACTGTGAGTGGATTAGTCAGAGATTTCTGACAGCTGTAAGCTAATGGTTTCTCTTGACTATTGCTCAGAAATTGCTTGTCTCTGTGCTCCCTCCACCTCACCAAAGCCAGGTAAGAATCAGCTTTACACATGCTCAAGTCCAAAGCAAAAAATCTCGACTTCTGAGAATCCCCCACTTTCAATGTATAATATGTTTTGTAGTGTTTTTTTTTTCAAATATGCATATTCATTCAACATTGATGGAGCATAGCAAAAACTGGAGGTTATGTGGTCCAAATATTTTTTGATGATCTTAAAACAGGTGTATTTATTTATTTTACAATATTCTCATGAATTACAACTGTGTCATACTTTAATATGCCTTTTTTAAATTTCAAAGAAATGTCATATTTCTGTTTTCATCCACTATACTATTAGCATGTGAAAACTGGTACAGTATCCACCACTTACACCATCGGTACCTTGCCATTCACATAGATTTCAATACAAAAGGCAGCACTTTACTGTAGTAAAAGCTTGACAGATCGATCAATCAGCTGTTTGCACCTTGTTACTGAGCGATTACCCTTGGCTATTTAATCCCTGTACGCAGTGTCAGGTTTACAGTTTGAAAAAACAGCACTGACTGCAACAGCTAGCAAGCATGCCTGGAAAGAGAAAAGCGATGAGCATCAGTAGGAAAATTCAGTGTGTAAATACAATTTCTCTGTTAGATGCTGTGCGCTTATTAACGGAGGAGAGTGCTGACGAAAATAAAACCAAAACTGAAACTCTGACAACATCAGAGGGGATGTCAGAGGACGAATTCTCATCTGTGTCACCTTAGCGACCAGGATGCTCTGCCTGAAACAGACACCGATGACGTAAGCGTGTGTGCTGCACTTGTAACACTGCGACATGCTATGGAGCAGCATCCGGATATAGAGCTGAATTGGGATTTCTTTGAAAACGCTAACAGTTTTTCTAAATATACCTTTACCTGGCTTTGAGCTGCTTTGAGCTTGTCTAGAGAATCCTAATTGGCAGGACTAAATAACCATCCTCATTCCATCGAAATCATGAGACAATGTGACCTTTCAACTCTGCCTGCCCCACCTGCATTCTCTGTCTATATACAGAGTAGGTGAAAAATGCAGAATTGAAAGGTCATATTGTCACATGATTTGAGTGCAAAAGGTAAAGGCAGATTTAACATTGGTACAATGTACTAAAAAAGATTATTAAAAAGACGTTAGAAGCTACTTATTTGTATTTCTTCTTTCTTTCTGGCAAGCACGCCTCAATCCTGACCTTAACATAACCCTGCCATTAATGGCCTTTTTAACCATGTTTTACTGAATTGCAAATCTGATGGAGCTTTTTACAGTCTGGAAATGTTAACTGCACCTTGGATTTTACAGGTGACCCTAAACAGTCTAATATCTCTTGATATCTGGGGAATTCTTAACCCAGATACTAAAACTAAAGTTTTAATCAAGTATCACTGGCTAGACTGTATGGATTTTATATCCCCGGACATCAATAGACTTATCAATAGAGTCAGCAAAAGGCAGACCATTGCTTTTTCCAAGTACCAATCATTAAAGGTTTCAGTTGCATTGCAACACAATGTGAATCTGTTGCAAGATACTCCGGTAATCATTTTTCCTTTTCTCTAAATCTGCCTTTCCTGGCTTTGAGACGATTTAACCTTCAGCTAGAGATCCTAAATGGCTGCACTCAACAGCCTTCCTCATGCCATTCAAATCATGTGACCTTCATCTCTACTCTACAATTATATAGACAGTTGAAAGGTCACATTCTCATATGATTTGGAATGGGGAAGACAGTTCAGTGCCAGCACTTAGGATTCTCCATACAAACTCAAACCTGCTCAAAGTCAGGTAAAGACAGATTTAGAGAAGAATATTCTCAATATTGGAGCAACAGAACCCATAATCCCTTAGAATGATTGCAAATAGTAAAGAAAATTGTTCATTTTGCAGATGTAAAAAAGCTTTTTTTTTGTAAATTTTTAGCTAGCCTCCTGGAAGTAAGATGCAGGTTGCTTTGATATATTTATTGTAAATTTGAGGTAGATGTCCCAGCTGGTAGAGAAAAAGAGTGCAAACAGATTGGAGACTCGAGGCTGTCAAACAGCATGGAAGTAATTGACCCAGCTCATATTCGCAAGATTGCAGTAGATTTTTTTTCCAGTTCATACAGCAGAGTAGGCTGACCCTGGAGCAATAGCACAGCTGTGATGCCCTGTTAACGCCAGAGGATGAGCAAACGGCAGGAGCTGGATTCGCCACTGTCCTTCTGAGGGATGTCTGCAGTTACTCAGGGATAGTGAGCAGTTGTCAATGGAAATCAAAGGGGGTAGCAGAACTGTAGACCTGTCTTCCTTCACAATGTGGGTTATAAAATCTTCTCAACACATTAGCTAACTGGCTTATGCAATGACTGGACTGATGTTTTTAAAAAGATCCATCCCTTTTAACACATTTTTAAACTGTGGTATATACCTTTTATTCTGCATGGTCTGCTCACTAAAGGGAAAACAAAACAACTTTGGTAATGTGCACATTTAAGTTTAGTTTACTACTACAACATCTTTAGCCATTCATTAATCATTCATACTAAGAGATATTAGCCACTACACTCAAGTGTTTTTTTATAATTTCAATACTGATTAAAGGACTGTTTTAGCAGTGTAGATTACAAAATGTCTCAATTTTGCTTTTACTTTCGCATTGCAGAGTTTGTCTATGCTTCTTTGTCAATCAATAAGTGTGTAAGTGCAAATGGTTTATTACATTTAGTGTACAGGTTTACAAATATTTATAGATTTGGAAGTCCTAACAAGCCTGACTCGGAAGTGACGAAGACGAGCACAAGTGTCCTCCGAAACATGTGCTGTCAGCCGTCTATTTCTTTTCACTCTGCAGGCCCACCATGCAGCTACCTTCAGAGCTAGAGCATCAGAGGTCCACGCAGCTCGGGGCCACTTACAGGCAGGCCTGCAGACGCCCGGCCAGTCTGCAGGGGTCACTGGTGCACGGTAAGCCGAGGACACCCTGGCCGACCTAAGCCCTCACCTACCCCGGGCGGTGATCGGCCAATTGTGTGGCACCCCCTGGGAACTCCCGTCCACGGCCGGCAGTGGAATAGCCTGGACTCAAACCGGCAATCTCCAGCTATAGGGCACATCCTGCACTCCACACAGAGTGCCTTTACTGGATGCGCCACTCGGGAGCCCCCTGAACAGAGTTTTTCAGTCACAAATCAGTTTGTTTTCAAAGCTACATAGAAAGGCAAAAATATACAACCGAAAATTGAAAACACAAATAGCATAAAAAATACAGAGCAGAAATAAGCTCTGACTTGTATAATTGGCAATACATAGACTACAGGGGTAGAAATTTAGATTCTAGCACCAGGGTACCTCATATAGCGCCAAAAAATTACGTTTATAAACTAAACTTTGTGACGAGGGATGGCCCCTACACATTTCGTCATCTCTGTGTGACCTATCAAAAACATAAATACCCATGTAACTCACCCCTCTCTTGTGTTTAATTCATTCTCATTGTCCAGATGGCCAGGTGGGGGATCCTCAAATTATTATTTATTTCTTAGCAGACACCCTTATCCAGGACAAGTTACGATTGTTACAAGATATCAATTTTATACAGATATCACATTATTTTTTTTACATACAATTACCCATTTATACAGTTGGGTTTTTACTGGAGCAATCTAGGTAAAGTACCTTGCTCAAGGGTACAGCAGCAGTGTCCACCATCTGGGATTGAACCCACAACCTTCTGGTCAAGAATCCAGAGCCCTAACCACTACTCCACACTGCTGCCCAGTAGTCGTATTGTGCTGCCCACAAATAAAGCAGGTTTGATGTTTCTTCCATACATCGCATAATCATCAATAAAATATTTCCTTAAACTCAAATGTCTGTGTTTGTCCTGAACTACTAAACATTACATTGTTTAATTTTTAATTTTTTTTTCTCAGCAACCATAGATCCTGATTGTTTCTCACTGGGTCTGGACTGCTCACAAGACCAGTGGTGCCCCCAGCCATATGCACGTGGGCATGTTACATACCATTGGTGTGCACAATTCCAGCTTCATATGGACTTGCATGTAATCTTGTGCGATCGGTTGACACGTTGACAAGTTTGGTTGAAGCCTTCAAAAAAGAGCAAAAATCTATCTTCTGATGATCCAGAAAGAATGTCAGAGGGGAAAAATAACAAGAAAAGCATCAAACTGTGCTTCTGGCACTAATGGCAGTGGAGTTTTAAGTGCTGAAAATAAGCTAGCGGCATTGAATGTTAGTACTGCATTATCTGAAAATCTGCTCCTCTTCCAGGATGGAACACAGCAAGTGCACATTTAAAGTTTAATTTGTATTTTTATTTTATTAGTGTTTTTCTTATATTAAAATTAAATATACATTTTCCTAATCATTAACACAAACATTTCCAAGTTGTATTATTATTATTATTATTATTATTATTATTATTATTATTATTATTATTATTATTATTAATAAGAATAATGATTAGAAATGGAGCCAGCATAACATATTAGCTAGTTTTTCCCCTAGTTTAAGTCTGTATTTCAAGTTTATTTGTACTTTTTATTGTTGTCGTGGACTATTTGGCTGCTGTCACTGTAGTTGATGTTCTGTCTCTGGCAGTGCACTGTGTTTATTCATTTTTAGAAAGGGAAACGGTGATGCAATTTGATTGCAGTTTTCTAATGTGACAGTGTAGGTGCTGTGAAACTCAGGAAAGAACAAAAATGCAGCACTCTGATGGGCTGAAACACTTTCCAGCATGAAGATGCAGAGTCGTCAAAACGATTTGCACCCCTGGATAACCTGACTTACAAGAGTTTTTTTTAATTATTTGTTGTGTTTGTTTTTGAGGACTGCATAAAAAATTATGTTAATTTATCATGTTTATGCCACGATATATCCAGGTAGGCATTAGCAAAGAGAACAAGTTTGATGGAAAGCTTTGAAGTTTTCTTTGTCATTAAATCTTTCATGTAGAATCTAAAAAAAACCTTTTTTCTCCTATTTTCTTCCACGTTTCACCTTACTGGCACAATCTTAGGACCTATGAGGCTTCATGCATAGGTGTAGCCATGAACCATCTACACTTGCAATAGTTTTAGTTATCTGCCCTGCTTAGCCAATAGTATGTCTATGCTATGATTCATATCTCCCTATGAATCCAATCATTATTTAGGGCAGGGGTTCACCTACAAAATGGATTACAATTGGTTAATAGGGGAGAGAGTGGTGAACTACTGATGAAAGGAACTCACACTATTAAGTTAGTAGGCAGTCACATTAATTAATGCCAATTCCTGGAGCTTTGTGCAACTTGGACACCACTACAGAAAACAGCACTGTATGTATGCCAGCCCCTGTACTCGCTACATCCTGAGATATCGCCGCTGTTGTAGCCTGCTTCAAGTTTGCCTTATTACATAAATTCCTATCAGCATAAGGTAGGATTGTACACCCAAACCTCTATATACATATATATATATATATATATATATATATATATATATATATATATATATATACAGGGCATCATTAATACAGAGAGGAAAACCTTCCTGGTCTCTTGTTAAATTCACTCATTCAGAGATTTTGCTAGGGGCATAAACAAATGCCTTGCCAGGTTGCAGTGCTTTTCCGTGTGTTTACAATGCTTGAAGGTCATTGACTTTTGCATTCGTACATTGTATGAAAAAAACTTGAACAAGGCTTTGACTTTTCAGGCGTTGTTAAAAGCAGAAAAGGTTGCTGAAACAAGCTTTATATGCATATATTCCCTGGAAACGAATCAGACTATTTGTTTCAGTCAATGTGTGCAACAATGGCACAATGCTATTGACTTAATTTCAGTATACGTCCCTGAGCTAATGACGTGAAAACTGAACCAGATTGTGCGTTGCATGGTCTTAATCCAAGGCCACTTGCATTCTCCAAAAGAAATGAAAGCTGTAAAAATGAAATGTGCCTTTGTCTCACATGTGCTGACATTGACTTGACAATTATGAGTGCTTTATTGGAAAAAAGAATGACAACTTAAAGTGACAGGCAAATTTTTCAGCCGTGAACATTTCCCGGGAAAGAAATTCCTGCTGCATTTGTTTTTTGAAAGCGTAATCATTTTGGCAATTCTCTGAGGTAAACTTGAACGGGAACAGAACTTCTTGCTTCAGTAATTTAGGATAAAGAGGGGCAACACTATCAATGGTGCATGTCCCTTTTTTCCTTTTTGCACATCCATTTCAACTAATTTAGCAAAGCAGTGGCAGGGAACTCGCTTTTAAAGGGTGCATAAGGACCTTTTTATCTTATTGTGCTACATGTTCCCATGTGTTGCTACACCTGTTTACATAAGGTTTGTGTATTGTTTTATTATTATTTATTTTTACATTTTGACCACTTTTTTAAACTTTTAAATTGCATTCCCTGCCTCAAGATGGCTTCCCATGTACCAAGCACGGACCTCTCAGAACTACATTTCCCATCATCCTCCTGCTCACATATGTAACTGCAACAAGAAATACTGTGGCCGGAGCCCCAAAAAGGGGAGCTGCCGGCTACAAAGAAGGGGGGGGGGGGGGGTCCAGAGACCACTCCCACAGGCAGCCGGACGGCTGCTAAGATTACTTTGGCTGGAGGAGCCGGCCTGTATGCGGTCAGCCTGGCCGTACAGCTGTTGGGGTGGGAGGAGGACATCCCACCGTGGCCGCCACCCTTGGCCTATTGCTGCCCCTGTTCCAGGACTGTTAAGCAGGACTTTGGGACTAAGCAGAGTGAGCGAGCGGATTATAAACTAAACTAAAATATTAATAGGAACAGTGACAGCAACTGCCCAGCCTGACCTATTGTTTGTGTTTGTGATTATTTTGTTTAAACTTTTATTTTGCTCTGTGAGCGTTGTTTTGTTAAAGCCTTTTTTGTTGTTTTGTGCTGCAAGCGTCTTTTGCCCTGCAGTTACTTTGTTTGTTTTTGTTCCTGCTTCTGGCCTGACGTCACCACTCTGCCATCCCTGTCACACAAGCATATTAGGCACCCTCATTATTAGAACATTCATCAGTCAAAATGCTAGTATCTCATTCGTCATTTGATTAACAGCATGTCCAATGACAGGTCTCCTCCTCCCCAGCCTCCACCTGTTTTTCGGCTTCGTCTAAGAGGGGGGCAGCTATCTTGCTGCCCCCCTCAATCCAGTGCTCTACCTGTAGAACTCCACCTTACCGCTGAAATTCTCCCTTTTAGGAAGAAACTAAAAACATTCGTATTTCACAAGATATGCTAATTCAATTGGGAGAATGTATTGTCAAATGTTTTGCTAGTGTTATTTCATGCTGTGTGCTGTTTTCTGTATATTATTATTATTATTATTTGTTTATTTAGCAGACGCCTTTATCCAAGGCGACTTACAGAGACTAGGGTGTGTGAACTATGCAGCAGCTGCAGAGTGACTTACAACTACGTCTCACCCGAAAGCCGGAGCACAAGGAGGTTAAGTGACTTGCTCAGGATCACACAATGAGTCAGTCGCTGAGGTGGGATTTGAACCAGGAACCTTCTGGTTACAAGCCCGTTTCTTTAACCACTGGACCACACAGACTCATGAATATGCATATTCATGTCCTGTACAGTGCTCTGAAACCACTTGTGGTCTGTTGTGCGCTCTACATTTTTCAATAAATAAATAAATAAAAAGTCTAGAATAATAGCTATTCAATTTCAATAAGTAGTCTACCCCGCATTAAGACACGTCAGTAATTTTTCACTCCCAGCGTAAGGAGTGAACATGGAACAGGTTTTTACAATTGACTAGCAGTGAATTGCATATAGAGAACCTATTGGTAAATAAGGATTATAATCTAATTGCCATAGGTAGATAAATAGTGTTGGTTTTACCAACTCGTTCCCCCGCTACCAGCGTGTAGCGGGGGAACGAACGGGTAGTGTACAGAGTGGTTAAAGAGAGCTGTGAGGGGGGTATAAGTGCCACAGTTTTACCAGAGTACACTACCATACGAGTAGAAAAGTTGGGAGTTGTTATTGCCGCGAGGGCCAGAGCACAAGGTCTGGACATAGTGCATAGCACACAACTTAATCTGAGGGTACAGGGGCTCGATAGTCCCAAACTAGTAGAATAGGAGCAGTATATTTAGTCGTAGTTGTTCTCTACCATTAAAGAAAATGGGATAAATTATAGCAAAATATATTGAGAAACATGGAAAAAAAAGATGTTGTTTTGGGCGTGGAGCATAGAAACAATCTGAGCGACTGGGTTCAGCTCCAATTTGAGAAAAAAAGAAAAGTAGCTTCCGCACTGCTGGGCTTGCAGACAAGACACAAAGTGCAGATAAAATAAAAATAAAAAGTTAACTTCAAGTCAGGAGAATGCGTGCAAGATTAAACAACAAAATAACTGGTTACAAGACGATGTTAAAATTCTTACAAGACGTACCAAAAAGAATCTCTGATGCAGCACTTAATACTGGCATCCAATTACATAGCAAATTAATAATGCACAGAGAGCCATTAAGTGCAAGGCAAAAATAGCAGAGCTGCACTCACACCAAACAGTGCCTGCACTTTTAAAATCAGAGGAGGCATGGGATTATAGTCCACCTCAGACTCGAGCTATCACCACATTGTACTTTTCATTTGTATGTGCTTTGGGCGTCTTGCCATAAGAGAGATAAGGACTCAGAAATGACTCAGTGTAGCTAGCCAGTAACAATGACTAGCTACACTGATAAGCAAGCCTGCTGGAGGACTGAATTTGACTCCTTAGAATTCCATATGCAGTGGAGCAGATCATTTAGTGTGGTTATTGTGAGCAATGAGAGAAATTGTTTTGCCAACAGAGAAACAAATGCATCCTATCTGTGATTTATAAAAGGGATGCAGCACTCACTTACAGTACAGAGTTTGTGAATTTCATAACCCTAAAAGGAGAAATTAATAGCTGTTAAACTCTGTGAGCTGTAGCGAGATGCCAGTAATAAACCCGGACTACACTTCATCACTGTATTACAGAGCACTTGTTCTGGACTTTGTGAACGTGCTGTGTTTGTGTGTGTTTATTTAAACAGGCAGTGTGGTCCAGTGGTTAAAGTCCAGGGCTTGTAACCAGAAGGTCATTGGTTCAAATCCCACCTCTACCAATGACTGACTCACTGTATGACCCTGAGCAAGTCACTTAACCTCCTTGTGTCCCATCCTGCAGATGAGATGCCAAATCAATATCCTATTGTCAGTGACTCTGCATATAATGCACAGTTCACAGCTTCCCTCTGTAAAACACTTTGTGATGGTGGCCCACTATGAAAAGGTGCTATATAAAGATATTAAAAAATAATAAAGATATTATTTAGTGCTTTGTTATTTCGGGACTGAAATCCGGTTTAGCAAACAGAACGCTACACATTGCTGTGTAGAGCCCATTCTTTATTATTTAAGTGTTGCAGGCACGCTGTTTTTCACTGTGAACTGTCTTTGTGTCCATCATTACTAAGCACCGCATCACCTGTACACCTGCGTACTGCAGACCACCTTGCCACAGACAGTAATTAGCAAGACTCTAATACAGACTCTAAAAATATTTAATGGCTGACCATTTTTTTTATACTAAACTAGGTTATGAATTTTGCAAGGCACTCAATTGTGTGTGTTTTAATCTTAATTTCCGTGTGCTTATAAAAGTGTGTCATGTTAAATCTGTAGTTTGCTATGTGTTTAACATTCTAATAGCATGCGGTTAACCTGATTTTAATATACTCACACTGATGTACCGCGGGTCATATGCTTTAACTATGCTTTGCTAAACTGTCACGGTAGATGGTTAGCTTTGATACCTCTTTAACATGAGTGGCCTTTTTTATCTATATAATTATTACAATATTATACAGTATGTACCCATATGTAAACCCTTATGAAAGACTTAGAAACTGAAGAATGCATTTTAAAGCACTAGCTGTCACAAATTTTGCAGCAAACAATATATTAAATAAAACCTGTTAGTTTCTTATGTGTTTTTCCTTAACTTGACAAAACCTCACTATGTTCGAGGACGACAGCACCATCAAGATGATTGGTTGTCGTGTAGGTAGGCACATGTGACAGGTGCATAACATAGTCTGATCTGTTGCCACTGTGCACGTGAACATCATATTGGCTGAACAGACTTTTGAAATCCAATATACAGTGTGGGTAGAGTAATAGATTGCAAAGCTGCAGAATGTGAAGTTTCAGGTCAGGTTGGAAATTCTAAATTCACCTGCAAGTATGATAATTTGTTTCATAAGGTCTTTAAAATCATCGCCCAAAGTCAAGCAGACAGTGTTTCAAGAAAGCAACTGCCATATTTATATATTAACCTTCAATCTGTGTCAGCTAGCAGTGGTAATCAAGCCAGGTACAATTAAACCCTCATCTCTTTGCACTCAGTGCCATGCTTGGAGTTTACCTCCTTGTGGTGTTCTACCTTAAAAGCGTCAATAGATGTCGCTGTGACTAGGCTTGTGCTGTAGTGATAGAAGCAGGGGATGTAGGGGAAAAGCAGAAAAAGATATACACAGTACAGAGTAAGAGCTGGTACCGCGAGTGTTATCGACTTGTTGAATAAATCAGTTATAATTTACCAACGTGTACACAACATATTGTCGACGAGGATGGCTCTTCTTACCCTGAATCCACCTACTGCCTTTCTTCAAAGTCCGGGTGAGCTTACGATTTCTTTTACGGCATAGATTAAAGGATTCGAAAACTACGTCCTGGCAATTGCTGATGGGGACCTTTCGGAGGCCCGAAGACGTGCTCTACTAATACACTGCCTCGGTGCAGAAGGCCAGCGTATATTCTACACCCTTCCTTTGGCGGATGATAATTACGATACTGCTCTTACGGCATTAAATAATTTTTTTGTGCCTAAAATAAATGTGGCAGCAGAACGCTACAAATTTCGCCAGCGTGGACAGAAACAGGGCGAATCAACAGAACAGTACATTGCTTCTTTACGGGAGTTAATTGTAAGATGTGAATTTGGGGACATGACGGATGAAATGATCCGAGATCAGCTTGTGGAGAAAACTACTTCTACTCGCATCAGGGAACGCTTGCTGCTGGAATCAGACCTGACATTACAGAAGGCCATAACGTTAGCCTCCCAGATCGAGTCAGCCGTGGCAGAAGCCAAAACTATGGGCCAAGGTACTGCAACTGCTGTGCAAGCCGTACACCATGTGCAGACGCGGGAAAAACCAAGACACTACAAGAAGCACTACAAAAGCAACGCACATGAGAAATACACTCAACGAACTCAAAACAAACACGGACAATCCTGCTACAGATGTGGATCTCCACAGCACACTGCAAACTACACCGGATGCCCAGCAAAAGATGCTCAATGCAACGACTGCAAAAAGAAAGGACATTTTGCTAAGGTATGTCGGAGTGCTCAGCACAAACAAGTACATGAAGTGTCTGTGCCTGACGTTACTGTTTTGAGCGTGGACAATAATAATTACGAATGCATCGTTGATAAAATAATGTGTACAGTTAATGTTTCTGTTACATCAGGAGTACAGCCACAGGCTATTGAATTAATGTTGGACACTGGCTCAGCAGTCTCCATACTGCTCGAATCTACCTACTTGCTATACTTCAGAAATGTACCACTTACTGAACCGAAACTACGTCTTGTGAGTTACTTGAGGAACCAAATACCTGTGCTTGGTTGCTTACACGCAAATGTGACTTTTGACAAATGCTGCGTATTTGCTGAATTCTACATTGTGCATAGCGGCTCGCCTATCCTAGGTAGAGACTTGTTTGCAGCATTAAAAATGCAAGTGATTGAAGGTCGCATTTTAACTACACCATGTATTACTGCCATGCAGACGCCAGTTTCAGCAATTGCAAACGACAATACAAAGGACACATTAGGCTGTGCTAAGGGATTTATACATAAAATTAAAATTCGACCTAATGTGACACCAATACAGCAGAAATTCGCTTATGCGTGGACTTGAGAGCCCAATAAAGCAGTGGTGAGTGACAGCCATCCACTTCCACACATGGAAGAAGTGTTTGCCGAACTTCACGGAGCAAAGATGTTTTCTACATTGGATTTATTAAGTGCGTACCACCAAGTGATGCTACACGAGGACAGCAGGGACCTCACGGCATTTATTACTCATGATGGACTGTTCCGTTTTAAACGTGTGCCAAACGGACTTGCATCAGCGCCGAGCTGTTTTCAAAGAATGATGTCAACCATTCTAAACAACTAGCCTGGAGTACAATGCTATCTAGATGACGTCATTGTGTTTGGAGATACCCCAGAAGCACACAAAAAACACCTACAGGCCGTACTTCATCGCATCAACAAGGCAGGGCTGAAACTGAACTTTGCGAAATGTCACTTCAGACAAACAGAATTGTCTTTCCTGGGACATGTCATTTCACAGATGGGACTGAAACCTGATCCAGAACATGTCGTTGCTGTTACACAGGCACCCCCGCCTAAAGACAAGCACACTTTACGTTCGTTCTTGGGACTTACCTCCTGGTATGCAAAGTTTATACCAAACTTTGCTTCAGTAGTGGAACCTCTGAGAGCACTGCTACGGGGAACCTCAAGCCTGTCCTGTTCAGCTGCTGCTCAACACAGTTTCGACACTGTGAAAAACCTGATCATAAATAGCCCAGCACTTACCTTGTTTAACCTTGAACTACCTACTGTTTTAACTACTGATGCCTCAGACTATGGACTGGGAGCTGTACTTACCCAATACCACACTGACAACATTGAAAAGACGGTTGCATTTGCTTCACGTAAACTTACTGAAACGGAGCGCAAGTGTTCTACCGTCGAAAAAGAAGCACTTGCTTGCGTGTGGGCAGCTGAGAAATGGAGCATTTATCTTTGGGGAAGAAAGTTTACACTACGCACGGACCAGTCCATTGACAACACTGCTCACAACAAAAGGACTAGGACGAGCGGGTTTGCGCATCGCCAGATGGCCAGCGAGACTACTGTCATTTACTTATGATATCGAGTACAAACCGGGAGCTGAAAACGTGACAGCTGACTGCTTGTCTCACATGCCCTTACCCACAACTGATGTTTCGACAGAGGATGACGTAGAAGTCATTGCACTTACTACAGGTACGCTTGCTGCAGTTACAGAGGAGCAGTTTAAAGCGGCTTGTTTTGCCTGTCCAATACAAACACAACTGCGTGAGTGGTTGACTACCAGATGGCCAAAGAATGCCAAATGTTTAGATTCTGCTTTACTGCCATACTTCAGAATTCAAACTGAACTGTCTTTGCAAGCTGGATGTGTGATTCGCGGTACTCACTGTCTTATTGTTCCAGCTGAACTGCAACCTAAACTCATTCACCTTGCGCACGATACCCACCAGGGGATCGTCAGGACGAAACAAAGACTACGTGACCTGTACTGGTGGCCCGGGATGGATGCTCAAGTCGAAGCAGCTATCAAATCCTGTGTTACTTGCCAGTTACATGACAAGACAGCGGTGACACATGTGCCGCCATTACAACTAGTGCCCTTCCCTAATTCAGCGTGGGATAAACTGGCTATCGTCATTTTAGGACCATTTGAAGGAGCTCCACTGGACTGTCGTTTTGCCATTACTTTGATCGACTACTACAGCAAATGGCCAGAAGTTGCTTTTACTTCACAAATCACTTCTGCTACAGTGATTACATTCTTGTCTACTGTCTTCAGCAGAGAAGGAAACCCGAGGGAACTCGCATCCGACAACGGATCACAATTCACTTCACTGGAATTTGAAACTTTCCTACAAGAGAGAAATATCACACACAGAAAGTCTTCAGTTTACTATCCTCGAGCTAAAGGGGAGATCGAACGCTTCAACAGAAGTCTGAAAGATAGTCTTCACACAGCTAAGTTAGAAGGTAAAGCTTGGAAAACGTTCACTATAGCGTTCCTGCAAAACTACAGAGCTACTCGCCATGCCACAACACAGAGATCGCCTGCTGAACTACTGCATGGGAGAGAAATGCATACAAAGCTACATATTGCCGGTTTACAAATACAGAAGTCTGACGCACCGTCTTCGCTGGATATAGCAAATACTGTCCAACAGAAACAGCAAAAATACAAAGAGTACACAGACAAATGCAGAGGAGCCAAGGACAGAACCTTTGAATGTGGATCGTTTGTAAGAGTTAGAAAACCTAGAATTCTGCATAAAGGAGATTCAAAGTTTACAGTGCCTCTCAAGATCATTGAGAAAAAGGGACCGTACACCTACAAACTGTCGGATGGACGAATTTGGAATGCTACCTACCTTTCACCTGCTTGTCAAGGGAGAAACAGAGACATAGCAGATCACCTACCTGTTACAGATGCTTTTACCTTACCATCGCCTGTGCGAGAGACACCAGTTGAGATTGCGCCTGGCATACGTGTTGCCAGAATCGACACAAGCCTGCATGGACTGAAGACTATATAATGTAAAAATACTTGATTGATAATTACTTGTTTACTTATTTACAAATTATGTAATGCTAACGTGATATAATTTGGTTTGCTTCATATTTCTACTGTGAAACGAGTAATGTTTTTATTGTTTAAAAAAAAGGGGAATATGTGGTGTTCTACCTTAAAAGCGTCAATAGATGTCGCTGTGACTAGGCTTGTGCTGTAGTGATAGAAGCAGGGGATGTAGGGGAAAAGCAGAAAAAGATATCCACAGTACAGCGTAAGAGCCGGTACCGCGTGTGTTATCAACTTGTTGAATAAATCAATTATACTTTACCAACGTGTCTTGATGGTCTACAACACAATACTCCTCCTCCCAACCTCCACCTTATTTTCAGCCTCACCGTGGGGACTGACAGTCAAACTGCTTCCCATTTTAATGACATTGAAAAACTTCTAGTTGAAAAGTTTGTCATTGAATTTGAGTTGTTGTTGTTACCTACCTCAGCATGTAGAGTACAAGAGAAGCTGTATAAAGATCTGACACAGCTGTCCTCTGATTACAGCATGCAGCAGAAGGAGATTCATGTAGATATTATCAACCAGAGTACTATCCATTCCCATCATCAATAAACAGATACCATTTTTGATCTGGGAAGACACTGGTAACTTGCCATGCAGTGCAATCTAAAATGATAAGTGCTCAATCCCAGGTGGGGGGGACACTGCTGCTTTACCTAGATTGCTCCAGTAAAAACCCAACTGTATAAATGGGTAATTGTATGTAAAAAATAATGTGATATCTTGTAACAATTGTAAGTTGCCCTGGATAAGGGCGTCTGCTAAGAAATAAATAATAATATTTGGGGTTCAAATAAATGGGACACGTGACTAGGATTTAACAATGCAGACGTATTATTATTTATTTCTTAGCAGACGCCATTATCAAGATATCACATTATTTTTACATACAATTACATTTTTTACACATTACCCATTTATACAGTTGGGTTTTTACTGGAGCAATTTAGGTAAAGTACCTTGCTCAAGGGTACAGCAGCAGTGGCCCCCACCGGGGATTGAACCCACAACCCTCCGGTCAGGAGTCCAGAGCACTAACCACTAGTAACATGGATTGTGAAAATGAACAACCCTTAAGGCACGATAAGAGACCATAGATATTTTGATTTAATTTACTGTATAATCCTATCAAAAACCTACCTTACTGTGCTCCCCAGGCAGCAGGCAAGACATCCTGTAACCTGAGACACTACCAGTATACATTCCCTACAATCTCCTAGCACAAGGAATGGTTTAAGTTTCTCACAAGTTTACACAGAGCTGTTCTAGACAGAGCAGAGTTTTACACTTTACATTCCGTCACTATCAGGGAAACATATTATTTGTTTGTTATTTTCAAGCAAACACCTGCTCTTATCACATCCCTTGTGAAAGGCTTCTGTTCAGCAAATATTTTTCGAGTGAGAAACTCTCCATATGACTTGCCAACACTGATGCAAAACGAATTAAATTATATTGGAATGGTTTATTGGAAGCCCAGTACTTTTTAAATAAAAATGGTACAGTGTTTACATTTGTTCTACCTTTCACCAGCACTCTAAAGTGTTTGATATGTGGTTTACGCATTATATAATATATATATATATATATATATATATATATATATATATATATATATATATATATATATAGTAACACGACTCGCACCACTAATGGTTCATTGCCCCTTTAAAAATTGACCCAGACACAGGAATGGATATTGAACTGTGCTGACGCGCTATTTTTAATTCACAAAAACAAAACAAAACACAAAATAAACACCTAGCTTTTAAATGAGCACTAACTAAACACAAACGGGAACCTAACTAACCCGCAGGACGGCTAAGCCGTTTACCTGCCCAACAACAAAACACTCCGTTCTGTAAACTTTCACGCCTGCTTGGAAGCAGCACACTCCTTCTCCTCAGCAGCCCTGAGCAGACTGACTGTCTCTCTTTTATAACCTGCACCTGGTTCTAATTTACAATTACCGCCCAGGTGCAGAGGATAATTAAACAATAAACAATAAAACAATTAACAAATTAATTAAACAATAAAGGAACCTAACAAAAATGTGTCTACGCACATATCTTTCGCAGGGAGGATTTTAACCCCCTCCCTGCTATGTTACTATATATATATATATATATATATATATATATATATATATATATATATGGCAGCTGGCTCTTTGAGCTAAAAAATATCTATATACAGTATATATATATATACAGCTCTGGAAAAAATTAAGAGACCACTGCAAAATTATCAGTTTCTCTGGTTTTACTATTTATACAGACGTGCTCAAATTTGTTGGTACCCTTACAGCTCATTGAAATAATGCTTCATTCTTCCTGAAAAGTGATGAAATTAAAAGCTATTTTATCATGTATACTTGCATACCTTTGGTATGTCATAGAATAAAGCAAAGAAGCTGTGAAAAGAGATGAATTATTGCTTATTCTACAAAGATATTCTAAAATGGCCTGGACACATTTGTTGGTACCCCTTAGAAAAGATAATAAATTATTGGATTATAGTGATATTTCAAACTAATTAGTTTCTTTAATTAGTATCACACATGTCTCCAATCTTGTAATCAGTCATTCAGCCTATTTAAATGGAGAAAAGTAGTCACTGTGCTGTTTGGTATCATTGTGTGCACCACACTGAACATGGACCAGAGAAAGCAAAGGAGAGAGTTGTCTGAGGAGATCAGAAAGAAAATAGACAAGCATGGTAAAGGTAAAGGCTACAAGACCATCTCCAAGCAGCTTGATGTTCCTGTGACAACAGTTGCAAATATTATTAAGAAGTTTAAGGTCCATGGAACTGTAGCCAACCTCCCTGGGCGCGGCCGCAAGAGGAAAATCGACCCCAGAGTGAACAGAAGGATAGTGAGAATGGTAGAAAAAGAACCAAGGATAACTGCCAAAGAGATACAAGCTGAACTCCAAGGTGAAGGTACGTCAGTTTCTGATCGCATCATCCGTCGCTTTTTGAGCGAAAGTGGGCTCCATGAAGAAGACCCAGGAGGACTCCACTTTTGACAGAAAAACATAAAAAAGCCAGACTGGAATTTGCTAAAATGCATATTGACAAGCCAGAATCCTTCTGGGAGAATGTCCTTTGGTCAGATGAGTCAAAACTGGAGCTTTTTGGCAAGTCACATCAGCTCTATGTTCACAGATGAAAAAATGAAGCTTTCAAAGAAAGGAACACCATACCTACAGTGAAACATGGAGGAGGCTTGGTTATGTTTTGGGGCTGCTTTGCTGCGCCTGGCACAGGGTGCCTTGAATCTGTGCAGGGCACAATGAAATCTCAAGACTATCAAGGCATTCTGGAGCAAAACGTACTGCCCAGTGTCAGAAAGCTCTGTCTCAGTCGCAGGTCATGGGTCCTCCAACAGGATAATGACCCAAAACACACAGCTAAAAGCACCCAAGAATGGATAAGAACAAAACATTGGACTATTCTGAAGTGGCCTTCTATGAGTCCTGATCTGAATCCTATCGAACATCTATGGAAAGAGCTGAAACTTGCAGTCTGGAGAAGGCACCCATCAAACCTGAGACAGCTGGAGCAGTTTGCTCAGGAAGAGTGGGCCAAACTACCTGTTAACAGGTGCAGAAGTCTCATTGAGAGCTACAGAAAACGTTTGATTGCAGTGATTGCCTCTAAAGGGTGTGCAACAAAATATTAAGTTAGTGGTACCATCATTTTTGTCCATGCCATTTTCATTTGTTTTATTATTTACAATATTATGTTGAATAAAAAATCAAAAGCAAAGTCTGATTTCTATTAAATATGGAATAAACAATGGTGGATGCCAATTACTTTTGTCAGTTTCAAGTTATTTCAGAGAAAATTGTGCATTCTTCGTTTTTTTAGAGGGGTACCAACAAATTTGAGCACATCTGTAGGTATGTGTTTGGGTAAAATTAACATTTTTGTTTTATTCTATAAACTACTGACAACATTTCTACCAAATTCCAAATAAAAATATTGTCATTTAGAGCATTTATTTGAAGAAAATGACAGCTGGTCAAAATAACAAAAAAGATGCAGTGTTGTCAGACCTCGAATAATGCAAAGAAAATAAGTTCATATTCATTTTTAAACAACACAATACTAATGTTTTAACTTAGGAAGAGTTCAGAAATCAATATTTGGTGGAATAACCCTGTGTGGCAAAGTGCCCGCCCCTGTGTGTATTTTGTGTGTTATGTGTTGTATGTTGCGTGTGTTAATGTTGGTGTATAGATTGGTACACGGGATATAAACGGGTCTGTGTTTCACGTGTGTTTAAAGTGTATAATTATATTTAGGCACGAGGATGGCACATCACTTCACGTGCAGATAAAATGTGTATAATGTGTGGCACGGGGTTGCACGTAATGAATTCACGTGCTGGGATTCAAGTGAATAATTAATTAGTAATTGAATCCCAGCACAAACAGTATAAATAGATGCACGTTTAGTCACTCGTGGTTCGGTGTTCGTGAGTGGAGAACGGGTGAGAGAGAGTAGAAAGTAAAGTAAAATAAAGTAAAGTAAATTGATAGTTGTTTTTCACTCACCGTGTTTGTTCGTTTGTCTGTTCACTGTTTAGTCCGTTTTGTTTATATATTTATTTTGGCGATAGTGCCGTGTCCTGTTTTGTGCTTGTGTTTATTTTCTGTTCTGTTAATTAAAAGCTGAGCGCGATCACGCGCTCAGCTTAACCAAAACTCCAAGTCTCTGTGTGTTACTTCCTGGCTCTGGTCTGACACCACCCACTCCGGCCGTCTTTGTGACACCCTGATTTTCAAGCACAGCTTTCATGCGTCTTGGCATGCTCTCCACCAGTCTTTCACATTGATGTTGGGTGACTTTATGCCACTCCTGGCGCAAAAATTCAAGCAGCTCGGCTTTGTTTGATGGCTTGTGACCATCCATCTTCCTCTTGATCACATTCCAGAGGTTTTCAATGGGGTTCAGGTCTGGAGATTGGGCTGGCCATGACAGGGTCTTGATCTGGTGGTCCTCCATCCACACCTTGATTGACCTGGCTGTGTGGCATGGAGCATTGTCCTGCTGGAAAAACCAATCCTTAGAGTTGGGGAACATTGTCAGAGCAGAAGGAAACAAGTTTTCTTCCAGGACAACCTTGTACCAGATGCCTGTATTCGCTCCACATGATCTCAGGCCATGTCTCCTGACTGAACAGCCCGTCTGTCACAGGAAAGTTTGCAGGACGTGACAGTGCAGTCCAGGTCAGCTTCCAAGAACAATTTACTGTAGGAGCAGACAGACGGCCCAGACCCCAATGTTCTGCTGCTTCAGATAAATTATCTACTTGAAGGGACAGCCCTTCAAGTAGATAATTTATCCTGCTGTCAGGGATCCTGGCCTAGTCGTTTGTTATTATTGATCACACCAACTTTTTGCTCAACAAAGAAAAACATAAACATTCTCTCTGCAAATAATATGCCTCCATTCAAAGCACTGCAGTGGAGATATTTTAGCCTCTTTTTATTGTAGCTGGTGAATTATTAAACATTTAATACTTCACAGTAATGTATGTGTGTATATTGTTGTCTGGATGGGTTCCACAGATATAATTATGACATGTCTTTGTATGTTTGCTGGTAACACAGACAAAGCTGCATATTTCAGTTTTTTTTTCTTTATTTCATTAGATTGTAATGAAACTACGAAGACAGCACAGCAGCTTCACTTGCATAGGAATCATGCATTTTAACCTGCTGTTTTGAGAGATGTAATCCAGAAACTCTCTAGTGACACAATCAAAACTCAGCCAAGATATCTTTATAGAAGAGTGCCACCTAGTGATCTACAGGAATTTACAGGATTTAGTTTATTTTTTTGTTTTGCTGGCAGTATGCTAGATGTACACTAGATGGCGCTGGCACTTAATACTATAAAGACACTTTGGCTGATCTAGCTTATATTACATATGTGTCAATCAGAAAACTAGAACTTAAGATCAGCTCCTGAACCCATAGTGAAAACACCTCAAAGAGACTTATACAAAACAAAAAAAACAAAAACACACACACAATATTTGAATAATTCCAATAGGAACCACAAATACATAAATACAGTATATTAAAATAAATACTGGACACTGTAACAAAGAACAGGTTTTTAGGTCAAGATTCTGGGGTTTATTTTAATGACCCTAACATTTCTAAACCTCATTTCACTGGATTTATTACTGCAATGTTAATGAGCTGGTTAATGGGGAGAAGGGGGACACATGAGAAAGATGAATACTGAGTTAATGTGTGGAGGTATTAAGACCCACCACTGTTTAGTTAATCTAAAAAGCCTTTAAAGTGATATAAATAACAACATAGGTAAGATGAAATTGGTTTAGATAGTGGTTGTGTTTCTGGTGACAGGTTATGTTTTTGTTTTGTTAGCATTGCCAGCATACAAATACAGCACACAAAGTGCTGGACTTTTTATTTTTAAATTCACTGACGTCACACAACTATCTGTCATGTAGCACATCAGTTTGGAGAAATGTTCCTGCAGGATAGCTGCTCAGGATAAGAAGTTTGCTAATTATGACAAATCAAAGAAAAATGATCCCTTTGATCACAAGTTTAATTTGTACTTATACCTTTCTCTCTTCGTAGGAAATGTGTTCTCCTTTAATACAGTTCTCTTTTTATATCCACCAAGCATATTTGAAAGATTGTTTTTATTATTATGGAATAATTTATATCCAAATTGAAACATTAGAGCAACCTGCTACTGCAGCCCACAATGTGTAGCTCCCAACACATTATTCGAGTGGAAAAGGTGTGTCTAGTCGTGTTGAAAGTGTCTGATTGGGCCACTATAGCATGTTTATTCCACTATAGCATGTCTATTCCCCTATAGCATGTCTATTCCACAGCAAGTCTATTCCCCTATAGCATGTCTATTCCACAGCATGTCTATTCCCCTATAGCATGTGTATTCCCCTATAGCATGTATATTCCCCTGTAGCATGTCTATTCCCCTATAGCATGTCTATTCCACAGCATGTATATTCTACAGCATGTATATTCCATTATAGCATGTATATTCCCCTATAACATGTCTATTCCCCTATAGCATGTCTATTCCACTATAGCATCTCCAATCTATCCCAAAGCTTGGTGGTATTGTTTTCATTTTTATCTGCAGTCCAAGAATTAGCATCTTCCTTCTTTCTGGTCAGGTGGCATGTAGTGCCCTGATAAAAGTCAGTAGATGCACCTATTATTCTCAATTGAGAGTTCCCCTAAGAAAACTTTTATAGACAGTGGCTGCTCTGGTCTGCCTGCCGTCACATGCTGCAGTGCCATCTGGAATGATGAAACTCAATGGCCTATTGGTTTTAGACATGTTTCATTTGTGTATTTTAAACACCATTAAAACGTCATTTTAAATTTTACGTAAAATGCCTACTGCAGCGGTAATTGTATACAAGGACACTGAGGTCAGAACCAGTGTTTGGTTGTCATCTCATGCCTTTTTCCAAGTTATTCTGAAATGTCATTCCTGCATTTTGAGTAGGTTCATCATTCATTCAGTTATTCATGCTTTATGTTACGGTAATGTTGCTGTAATATTATTATTATTATTATTATTATTTATTTCTTAGCAGACGCCCTTATCCAGGGCACTTACAATTGTTACAAGATATCACATTATACATTATTTCACATTATACAGATATCACATTATTTTACATACAATTACCCATTTATACAGTTGGGTTTTTACTGGAGCAATCTAGGTAAAGTACCTTGCTCAAGGGTACAACAGCAGTGTCCCCCACTGGGGATTGAACCCACAACCCTCCGGTCAAGAGTCCAGAGCCCTAACCACTACTCCACACTGCTAGAAAAAAAGACGTCTAATTTAAATACACATTTAAATTATTAAAATATCAACCAACTCTTTCATACTATTATGGCAGCAAAAAAATATAAAACAGAACAGCATTTCCCGTTGATGGCTAGAATTTTATTTCTGGGATGTCAATCGAAAATGCACTGTAAAAGTAGCCTAAAAGCTAATAAAATAGCTGACTACATCACTTAGCCTCCAGCTAATAACCCTTTAACCACAACCTGAATCTTCACAAGGAAACACCCAGGACTTGAAAAATGGTCTTTGCTGAATCCTGTATTACATTATTGCAGGAAAACAATACAACAATGTCCCTGTTAGGAAATCAAATCATCATCAATGTGCCTGTGTTTACTGATATTATTCTCAGCTTTAAACTAAATTACATTTTCAAAAACAGCAGACTCACAGGCCCGCCAGCTGCAGTCACTTGGGATGCCAGGAGCTGAAACAGCAATCGTCTTTAATTGGACATTTTTCAGACAATAATTTGTAAAACAATTAAGTGATGAATGTCTACCTGTTGTAAGAAAGATAATTGAATATTACAAGATTTTAGTGCTGTCAAAGCCCTATGGTTTTTCATGTTTTATAAAACATTAGCGTCTGGTTTCACAGAACCTTAGGTAATGCACTAATGGTTACAAAATACAAAAGTGACAGAAAGTAAATTCTTTCAGTTTCCAAATTGGTCCCTATCGATTTTATTTCTTATTTATTAATCAGCCAATTTCAGCTCTGCATTGCAAAGTTTGATCCAGTATTGAAGTACATTGGGATTATAACAATGTCAGCTCGGACGGAGACCCCCAGCAGAGCACGTAAGTGCTTTTACAACAGCAGCCTCGGGCATGGACTCTTCATTACTGTCAGCCAGGCCCCAGTCCTTTGCCTCCTTCTAAGTATGTAGCCCAAACCCAAGTCAACAGGGAAATTAATCCATTGTTTTCACAGCTAAACTGCCCTGAATGTTTAACTGTGCTTGTCATACTCCTTGCTATGGCAAGCATGCTACAAGAATAAAGGTTTCACTTTGGGATACAACCAAAGTCAGCTATCCCCGAAGTCAAATCGGACAAAAGTCATCTTGGCTCACAAATCAAATTTGATAAAAGTCACCCCAACCACCAAGTCAAATCGTACCACTGGCAACAAGCACTATACACCTGTTTACATAAAATATGATTTGTTGCTTCATGCTTGGTCTTTCTTAACATTTTGACTTAATTTTGTGTTTTAGCCAGATATTAAAATATTCTTTGGCTAAGCTTGTGCTCTTACATGATTATTCCATATATAATAGTAGCGTGGCATATTTCTAAAGAACTTCCAATCTGTATTGTCAAAATTCATATCAACACATTGACAGCATGTTCTCTAGTGGCGTCAAAAGTCATTGCTATGGGATAAACTATAAAAGGAAATGGATACACAAAACAAACACATGAAACAAAATGCAATGGCCATGGCATCATTTAAAATCTGGTTGTGAATTAAATTACGCATGATGGTTGCCAGCTGTTAGTTTTGATGAGTGGAAATGTGAAAATGCAGCCAGGGAATTCCTCTAATCAATAAATGTTAATGTCAGTGTAATTTATTTAATTGGAAACCAACCAAGCTTTTAGTGCCACATTGATTTTAACAGACTTGTAAAAGAGGGCTGTGAACTTCACCACTGGACAATCTCAGTGCAACATTATCTTTTCATTAAGTTCCCAATAAGTGACAGGGGAGGCACTCGACTGTGGATTACATGTTTGTTTTTTTTGTTGTACTATTGAGAAGATAATAAAAGTGTAATAATTTGTGATACAAAATTATAATGCTTATAGGTGATCCAAAACATAAACTCCATGGTCTTATATCAAATCTTCAGAAATCCCTGGAATGTTTGGTGATCAGTTATTTTATATTTGGTTGATAGCAGTACAATAGCATATAATTCAGATTGATCCGAACAGTGGTGGATCTAACTGACCATCTCAGCACCAAATCTGGTGATGAACCTCAACCCCCGGTAGAGACAGACTAGTTCTTAATACATCCTTCTGGGATGGGTATGTCATTTACAATGTGGTCAAATAAAAAAAATACAGGCCATTTGAACTCAAAGGGTCCAAAACATGACTCTGTGTGACATTTGACCTCTGAAGATGTCACATGATCATCCAAACCCTGGAAGTGCTGACACTACTTTAGTGTTAATCTAATGTGTCTTTTGTCTTACCACCATCCCTAACTTTTTATTTGACCACATTGCCAATGGTGTACCCACCCTAGGAGGATGTATTAGGACTTTGTCTGTCCCAAAAATTACAGATGGCAGTCTATAAAAGATAATTACAACTTTTGAAATGTCCAATTCAAATTTTGCCTCAGCGCCTCAACCCACTTACCAATAAGGAAGAATGGACAAGCTCGCCAGAACTAAACAGTGGTTCATCAAAAAGTGAAAAGGTATTTGGTGCTAGATCTCAACACTTGATGAACAGTGTAATAATATTTGGGTGTAAAAGCTTAATGATTTAAAGAATAAGATTTATAGTTGTAGTTTCATGCAGGGTGTTGGGTATAGCGTTCACTTATCCTGGTGGAAGGATAAATAAGGTTTATTTATGTATTTACTTGAGGAAATTTTGAATTCTGCTCAGGTCTCTGCTAATTGGCTCAGAATAAAATCCACTTGCTCGAAATTAGTTTGTGAAGAGAAGGATGTTGGGAATTAGCTGCTTTTCTTTACAGCAAGGCTGAAATTATTATTATTATTTATTTATTTATTTCTTAGCAGACGCCCTTATCCAGGGCGACTTACAATTGTTACAACATATCACATTATTTCACATTTTACAGATATCACATTATTTTTACATACAATTACCCATTTATACAGTTGGGTTATTACAGGAGCAATCTAGGTAAAGTACCTTGCTCAAGGGTACAACAGCAGTGTCCCCCACTGGGGATTGAACCCACAACCCTCCGGTCAAGAGTCCAGAGCCCTAACCACTACTCCACACTGCTGCCCTATATGACAGATTAAGATGAGACTCCTAATTTCAGGCTGTTTACTAACGTGTTAATAAATGTCATTACTTTTTGTTAATAGTTCATAAACTAATAAATTGTAACACTGAGATGGGATTGCATTTGTTTAACCATTATAACTCCAGATGTAAAAATGAAACCCCTTCCCAGATAACAGATTTTGAAAAAAAAATAAAAAATAATAATAATAATAATAATAATAATAATAATAATAATAATAATAATAATAATAATGTTTTCAAACCTGTAATTGCTATAAAATGTTAACATACGATGAATAAAACACAAATAAATGACCTAAACAGTGTTTTTCATTAACCCTTTATGCTCCTGTGTACTACATACCCACGTTCAATATAGAGATAAAAACACAGTTTTTTTAATTTATTTTTAATTTTTTGTTTGAACAATGAAAACAAAAATGCTGCTAATAATGCTAATAACAATAATAATCAGTAAACAGTAATTATAAAATAAAAATCAAACAACATCAAAACGTGTGCCATTATCGACTTGCTCTGTGCCATTTATTGAAATGTTCAATACAACAGAACCAGGGGTTGCCTTCGCAACCACTGCATATTTTCCTTGTGTCCTTTCTGTTGTTTTCATTTTCGTCGCAGACCTTGCACCTTTGTTGCAATCTCTGCTTCCCTTGTGTTGGAGGGATAGTCACAAATGCATGTACGGGGCTACTTTGTGCAGGCATTGTGATGGATCTGGCTGCCGCAGCCGCCTGCTTCATTGCCTTGTACCCAGTGCTGTGTTTTTATAGTATTTCGTCAGAGCACTGCCATTTCAAACCAAACAGCTTCCCGTTTGCAGCCGGCTTACCTGTAAAGTAGCTGCATGCTCTTTTGTTTGTACAGTCACAAAGGTAAGTGAGAACGCAAACTCTCAACGTCCACGGCAGGTGCACATCTGTGTAAACAGGTGCAAAATCAAATGATGGAGGACTGGCATCATGGTAGGGATCAATAATAAACACCCAGTCCCCTGCTGTTCTTGGCTCCACATCCTCTTCATCATCATCGCTGAGTGATAAGTCAGCATCACTGTCGCTGGTATCGAAATCCTCCAAACCAACTTCAAAATCTTCATCGCTCCCGTTGTCGCTCTCCACGTACGTTGCCATGTTTAGCTTTCGCTAAAAACTATATAAACTACAACTAAACAAGTAAAACTAATAATAAAACAAACAAAAAAATATATAAAACACTATATATATATACTTATATATATATATATATATATATATATATATATATATATATATATATATATATATATATATATTATATTATTATGCTTTTTAGCTTAAAAAACACAAAATGTACATTTGTTAAAGAGTTAGTAAGTAGTTATTAACATTAAAACAACTAAAAACGTCCCCCTTAATCGGATATTTCAGTTGTTCAATACTGTATCGTTTCAAGCTGAGCTTGGTGACTGTTTAACTCAGGGGTCTCCAACCCTGGTCCTGGAGAGCCCCTATCCAGCAGGTTTTATAGGTGTCTTTACATCATCAGTGGCTAAAAATCTGGAACACCTGTTAATCTTGACTAATTAAGCCAATAATTGGTTCAATTAAGTAACTGAGAGACTGGTTGAAACGAAACCCAGCAGCCACATAGTTAGGGAATTTGGTGAGCGACCTTGACTTTGACCTTTTTACACAACAGCATGTATGTCACATTATAAATGTACAGTACTATAGTACATTGCGCATCTCATATGCAGGGACATTAAGCTTGAAACCAGATCAACAGCTGCAGGGACTAAAGCTGAGGGAACACAAAGCCACATTCGTTGTGGCTAGGAACTTGGTCTCAGGTGATTAGGTTTCAGGCCACTGCTTGGCAGACCAGGGAAGACTTTGACACAGCAAAGTTGCCTCAAACTAGGTCTCCCGGTCTCCTAGAACCAGGTTTCAAGCTACTGTTCCTGAAAAAAGTGGCTTTGTGTTCCCTCAGCTTTAGGCACAAGCATACCTGCCAACATTTTAAACAAAATGCTGCAGATTTTTATAACTTGATGTTCTTAATTAAATGTCTTTTGTAAAAGCAATAGAAATCGTTGGTGTTGGTGTAAATCAAGGTTGGTTATTGTTCTGAAGAAACCAAATTGCGTTTTATCACAAATATATATATATATATATATATATATATATATATATATATATATATATATATATATATATATATATATATACAGTGCCTTGCGAAAGTATTCGGCCCCCTTGAACTTTGCGACCTTTTGCCACATTTCAGGCTTCAAACATAAAGATATGAAACTGTAATTTTTTGTGAAGAATCAACAACAAGTGGGACACAATCATGAAGTGGAACGAAATTTATTGGATATTTCAAACTTTTTTAACAAATAAAAAACTGAAAAATTGGGCGTGCAAGATTATTCAGCCCCTTTACTTTCAGTGCAGCAAACTCTCTCCAGAAGTTCAGTGAGGATCTCTGAATGATCCAATGTTGACCTAAATGACTAATGATGATAAATAGAATCCACCTGTGTGTAATCAAGTCTCCGTATAAATGCACCTGCACTGTGATAGTCTCAGAGGTCCGTTTAAAGCGCAGAGAGCATCATGAAGAACAAGGAACACACCAGGCAGGTCCGAGATACTGTTGTGGAGAAGTTTAAAGCCGGATTTGGATACAAAAAGATTTCCCAAGCTTTAAACATCCCAAGGAGCACTGTGCAAGCGATAATATTGAAATGGAAGGAGTATCAGACCACTGCAAATCTACCAAGACCTGGCCGTCCCTCTAAACTTTCAGCTCATACAAGGAGAAGACTGATCAGAGATGCAGCCAAGAGGCCCATGATCACTCTGGATGAACTGCAGAGATCTACAGCTGAGGTGGGAGACTCTGTCCATAGGACAACAATCAGTCGTATACTGCACAAATCTGGCCTTTATGGAAGAGTGGCAAGAAGAAAGCCATTTCTTAAAGATATCCATAAAAAGTGTCGTTTACAGTTTGCCACAAGCCACCTGGGAGACACACCAAACATGTGGAAGAAGGTGCTCTGGTCAGATGAAACCAAAATCGAACTTTTTGGCAACAATGCAAAACGTTATGTTTAGCGTAAAAGCAACACAGCTCATCACCCTGAACACACCATCCCCACTGTCAAACATGGTGGTGGCAGCATCATGGTTTGGGCCTGCTTTTCTTCAGCAGGGACAGGGAAGATGGTTAAAATTGATGGGAAGATGGATGGAGCCAAATACAGGACCATTCTGGAAGAAAACCTGATGGAGTCTGCAAAAGACCTGAGACTGGGACGGAGATTTGTCTTCCAACAAGACAATGATCCAAAACATAAAGCAAAATCTACAATGGAATGGTTCACAAATAAACATATCCAGGTGTTAGAATGGCCAAGTCAAAGTCCAGACCTGAATCCAATCGAGAATCTGTGGAAAGAACTGAAAACTGCTGTTCACAAATGCTCTCCATCCAACCTCACTGAGCTCGAGCTGTTTTGCAAGGAGGAATGGGCAAAAATTTCAGTCTCTCGATGTGCAAAACTGATAGAGACATACCCCAAGCGACTTACAGCTGTAATCGCAGCAAAAGGTGGCGCTACAAAGTATTAACTTAAGGGGGCTGAATAATTTTGCACGCCCAATTTTTCAGTTTTTTATTTGTTAAAAAAGTTTGAAATATCCAATAAATTTCGTTCCACTTCATGATTGTGTCCCACTTGTTGTTGATTCTTCACAAAAAATTACAGTTTCATATCTTTATGTTTGAAGCCTGAAATGTGGCAAAAGGTCGCAAAGTTCAAGGGGGCCGAATACTTTCGCAAGGCACTGTATATATATATATATATATATATATATATATATATATATATATATTTACTGTAAAAACAAAAATGTCAAGAACTAAAATGACAGCATTCAAACATATATTTAGAGAACCTACAATTCATTAACTTGACATTAGGTTGTAAACTAAGGTATCAGAGAGCTGGCAGGTCGGCACAAGTCAGCAGAGTGACATTTGCTCAGAGGGTCGTGCAGACAGCATGCATGTACTGTAGATGATGTTTGTGATCCAGGAAATCCAATCTGTGCAAACAGATCAGGGCGAAAGGAGACGTCCATGTCATCAATCAGTATTGAATAGGAGTCGGTGTGGATGTTTCTCCAATTCTAACTGCAATGTCAAAGCTCCTTTTGTCAGAGAAGATGGATGCACAATAAAGGATTAACTATTTCTGAGTCGTACTGTATAAGTTACAGCATTCAAAGCCTTTTCAAAGTCAAAGTATAGCTTAAAATGATTATTTGGCAATTGGCTTTGATTAACAAAGCTCAGATTTAATGTATGCAGGATAACTCATTTCAAACAACAATTATATAAGCATTACCCAAACTTGTACCAGCATTGGTGCTGCATGCTGCACTGATTAATGCTGCTTTATTAAGGATGAAGTGCCTTACAATCAGGACACATTTTATTAAACTAAAATATGATTTCCTGAGTGATTGCTTCCAACATTATTCGTTTAGCATTTAGCTGTCCACCCCTATAAGAGCTCATCATGATAGATTGCATGTCAGTTTCCCAGTTTCCTGTGCCCGCTCCAAAATCACTCCAGCAGTGGAATGTGCCAGGAAGCACTTAAGGAGAGTGTATTTCTTGGGGGAGGGAACACACAAATCATGAGTTAAGAGGGTTCAGCATGTCAGTCACTTCCTCAATTTACATTACAAGTCTTACTGTGGATTAGGATTCAGGTACTTTGTATGGTTTGTGTTCTCAAGTTCTCAACCCTAATATATGGTACTATATCCACAGACAAGGTAATTGTACATTAGTGTGACCGATAGTTAATGTTTCATGTATTACATATTCTGTTATTAAATATGCAGTCGTCTGTTGTTTTGTTGGCTCGTTACACTTCCCCATTCATGCCTTGTTCGAGGTAGCCTCAGGCGCTAAGTTGAACACAACCTAATTACCTCTGAAGTCAGGGAGACTCTTTTCTACCTCCCTTTCACAGCTAACCTGGTCTGTTGCCAATTGCAGCTACACTGAAAACCCCTTAATATATTTGTTAATTGAATAAATTCCATATTGAAATAAAACATGGGATGGGCACAAAAAAGGAAACTAAGAGAACTTAGATTAAATTAATTTCTGTGAAGATATATATGCAGATGTAAATGTTAGACTTCTGTGAATCCAGGCCTTCTCACTGTGCTTATCAATTTGAGCATGAGAACAGTTTGGCAGGCTAACAAAACGGAAATGTCATTCTTTTTTCCCAGCTTTGATAAGAAGACCTATCTTTCTCTCAGACACCTTTCCTTTATGCTCCATTGGCGAATCATCAAATGACCATTCATCCAGTTGGTTTTTTCTGCTTTTTGGCATTGTCCAAGCATTTCCGTCTCCATTCCGATAAGCCAGTGTGCTTCTCAATCATCTGTACGACAAGCTCAGCGGAAAACACAAATAACAGGTTCTACTTTTCTGATTTTTGCTTCAAGAAGCAACCAGTGTCTCGTCACTCCAGTAGATCTGTGTTTAACAGCAATGCACAGCGGCACACCCCCTTTTTCAGGGACGGTGAAACATGAACCTGTTCATACATCTTACCTGTTTTGAACCTCTATTAGCTTTATACTGTAAGTCTCAAATTACAGTTTTAAAAGAAACACGTATTATAACAAACATGAATTCTCATTTTATGAGTCTCTGTTTCTACTTTAGCTAAAGGAGGTGTGGCAGAGCAGGGCTCTGCCCTTGGAAATATTGGCAGGGATGGGGTTAAATTCTCCTCCCTGCCCAGGTTTATTGTGTCAGGTGGGAGTAATTAGTAATCAATTAGCTCCCAGCCACCTGACATAAAAGGAGGCCTCAGCTCCTCAGTAGAGAGGTAGCCTAGGAAGCAAGTGCAGGTTTTTCTTTGTATGCTGGTTTTTGTTAATTTTGCAATCTAGTGAAGGCAAAGCTCAGCCTGGAAGCCTTATTTTTGTAAATTTTACTTTGTGTTTATTGTCTTTGTGTTTAAGAACCTTTTTGTTTGGCCCTCGTGCCTGTTTATTTTGTGTTTTCTATTTAATAGTAGTATTTTGTTTGAACTGCAGTCTGTCTCTGGGCCTGATCCCTTGCGCCATCCTGTCACAGGAGGTTTCACATTTCTCTGCCTTTTTCACAGGAAATATGCACTTCCTGGGGCATTTCAGCTTCACCCCAAAGTATGTTACTGGCTGAAAGCATGCCAGTCAATAGGGGAATCAACAGATTGGTTACTAACAGGAAAGAAGCCATTGAAGAGGTGGGGACAATGTCGTCCTACAAAGTGAACCTTTATAAAGGTTTCCCGTAGTAAAAGAATGGCAGAGCATAGGTAGGCAGTAACAGCCCAGAAATGTATGTTCAAGCAATTTAAAAAAAACAAAAACACAACCAAAAAGGTAAATGTATAGTATAACCATGGGAAAAGCATAGGAAAACTGCTAAATGACCATGCAAAATGACAGTGACAAAATGACTTTTTCTGATCACTATTTCATCTCTTTTTCTCTGTCTCTCCCCCCTCTCCCTGCTCCTCCTACCCCCACTATCACCTCTCGCCGTAACCTCCGCTCTCTCTCCCCCTCTGTCCTTGCCTCCACTGCTCTCTCTCACCTCCCTCCTATCGACTCCTTTTCACAACTCTCCGTAGACTCTGCTACCTCCACCCTCTTCTCCTCACTCACCTCCTCCCCTGGCTCTCCTCTGCGCTCCGCTCGGCAAGAATCACACTGCGATCTGCTGAAAAGAAATGGAAGAGAACCAAACTCCCTGCTGCCCTAGACCTTTACCGCACTCTCCTCTCCTCCTTCTCCTCTACTCTCCTCTGCTAAATGTGCTTATTTCCAATCTGTAATCCAAGCCACAACCCACGTAAACTATTCTCTACCTTCTCCTCCCTCCTAAACCCTCCCCCCTCCTCCTCCCTCTTCTATCTCCCCTGATGACTTTGCCTCCTTCTTCTCTTCTAAAATCTCAGATATCCGCAAACTCTTTAACACCTCTCCCTCCCCCGCACCCCCTCCTGCTCCAACCCCTACACCCACTACATCCCCTACTTACTCGCCCTCCTTCTCCACCTTCTTGCCCCTCTCAGACTCTGACCTCTCCTCCCTGCTCCAGGGTCACAAACCCACCACGTGTGCCTTGGACCCCCTCCCCACTCACCTCTTTCAAGCTGCTGCTCCTGCTCTACTCCCCTTCATCTCCTCCCTCCTCAACACCTCTCTACTTTCTGGTATCTTTCCCTCTGCCTTCAAAAAAGCCTCTATCACTCCCCTCCTCAAAAAACCTACCCTCGACCCCACCTCCCTCCAGAGCTACCGTCCTGTCTCCCTCCTACCCTTCCTCTCCAAAACCCTCGAGCGGACTGTACACCGCCAGCTCTCTGCTTTCCTGTCCAACCACTCTCTGCTTGACCCTCTCCAATCTGGCTTCCGCTCTGCTCACTCCACTGAAACCGCCCTCCTGTCTGTCACCAACTCACTTAAGTGTGCCCGAGCTGCCTCTCTCTCCTCTGTCCTAATTCTCCTCGACTTGCTGCCTTTGACACTGTTGATCACTCTATTCTACTATCATCTCTTGCTGACCTGGGGATCTCTGGCACTGCTCTGGCCTGGTTCTCCTCCTACCTCTCCAACCGCACTTACCAGGTAACCTGGCGTGGAGCAACCTCCACACCTCACCCTCTCTTAACTGGAGTCCCCCAAGGGTCAGTCTTGGGTCCTCTCCTGTTCTCTCTCTACACCCGCTCCCTGGGCCCCCTCATCGCATCCTATAGTTTCTCATACCATTTCTATGCTGATGATGCTCAGATTTTCCTCTCCTTCCCCACCTCTGACTCCACCATCTCCTCCCGTATCTCTACCTGTCTGTCTGCTATTTCCTCCTGGATGCACTCGCATCACCTCAAACTCAACCTCTCTAAATCTGACCTCCTTTTCTTTCCCTCCTCCTCCCCCTCCTTTGATCTCTCTATCTCTGTTCCTCTGGAATCTACCATACTCTCTCCCTCTTCCTCAGCTACGAACCTTGGAGTCACCTTGGACCCCTGCCTCTCTTATTCCCAGCACATCTCCACTCTGGCACGCACTTGCCGATTCTTCCTGAGCAACATCCGAAGAATCCGACCCTTCCTCACCAGCTATGCTACCCAGCTCCTGGTCCAGGCCCTGGTACTCTCCCGCCTAGACTACTGCAACTCCCTCCTGGCTGGCCTCCCTGCGTCCGCCACCCGTCCGCTCCAGCTCATCCAGAACTCTGCTGCCCGCCTGGTGTTCTCTCTGCCTCGCTTCGGCCACGCTACTCCACTACTCCGCTCGCTCCACTGGCTCCCGATCACCGCTCGCATCCAGTTCAAGACTCTTGTACTAGCCTACAGATGCCTTGACCAGACTGCACCCAGCTACCTCCAGACCCTCATCTCTCCCTACACCCCCACTCGACCTCTCTGCTCCGCCTGCACTAGAAGACTAGCTCTACCTCCGCTACGCTCCCCTGCCTCCAGAGCCCGCTCCTTCTCCACCCTTGCTCTGCAGTGGTGGAATGACCTTCCTACAGATGTCAGGACTGCCCAGTCCCTGACCACATTCCGGCGCCTCCTTAAGACTCACCTCTTCAAACAGCACCTGTAGAACTCCTCTGTTTGTATCCTGGGACACTATCACCCTTCATTTAAATGTGCTTTATTTTGCTCTTATCTGCCCCCTATTTTACTGCATTTAATCCTGTACTTCAGAATACTGTAATCTGCCAAGTGTTTAACCTGTAGTACTTTATAATCACATCCTGATGTAACTATCACTATTTAAACATATCCTGATGTAACTATCACTATTATCTGCTGTATTATTGAATTGTGGTTTGTCACACTTGTACTTTGCTTGAACAAAAGTTGTTGTATTTCTTGCTCTTATTGTATTACTTGTATTGTAATACCTGAAATGTATTTGCTTACGATTGTAAGTCGCCCTGGATAAGGGCGTCTGCTAAGAAATAAATAATAATAATAATAATAACAGTGGTAACCTTTTATACAGGAAATGACGAAGGAAGTGCAACACTATCTGAAAGCATTGATATCATACAGATTTCTTTGATGTCATGTTTTAAAATAAAAATACATGTTTACAATAGCAGGTGTTTTTTTCAGAACTGCACATTTCAGACACATAACGAATGGAAGTGCACAGCAGTTAAGACTGATGGATTTGTTTTGCTGCAATCACTTTAAGGGTTTAAGTGTTGTCAGACGGGATCCTAATACCTGCTCTCACTGAAGCTGACTTGGAATTTACACAACGAGCATCCAGTGCGAAGGATGAGAGAGCTGAGCTATGAATAAATGATAGTGAGGCGAGACACTGTAGATCAGTGAATTTATTTAAAAATAGCATTGCATAAAAACATACAATCTTGGACTTAAGTGTAATGTTACAGATTGGTCTGTAGACTGTGTTATGAACTGGTGCCTTAGCCCATTGAATTGAATGTAAATTTAAGGTGAAACTTCTTACCATTCAACTAAAGAGCAAGCTTTGTAGTCGAGAGGCAAGTACTGGTCTTATGCTAATGTCAGTATTATTAACTCATCCGCTGCTAGGAGGAGATCCATTACAACTCCAGATGGAACAACCCCAGTTTCATATTTGAACAACATGAGATTCTTTTTAAAAACCTAGGTCTTTTAAATTGAAACAGCTAGGCATGCAAAAACTCATTTTTGTGTTAGAAGTGTTTGATTTGATGGTCATTTAGCATATGTGCCTAGTTCTAAAGTACTGCACTTTGTAATTGATCTTATTTGCTCTACAGTATATGTACATTGTAAATGTATGAACTGTGCTGGCTGGGGTAGCAGACCATGGGCTTTACTGCTGTTATTGGCATCTGCTGTCGACACCCGAGTTCTAAACAGAAAGTTGACATGGCAACAGAATTCAGACGAAATTGCCTGTGGGTAGAAACAAAGCAGAAACAGCTCATTAACCAGTTTCAGATTACATTACAGCTGTGTTATTCCAGTAATTAAATTAAGAATCAATTCTCTTGGGAGTGAGGTATTCTCGTGTGTTTGGGGTTTTAAAAAAAGATGCATATTAAATAACTACTTGTACGGGTCTGAAAAGCTAGGACTATCTTAACTAATCACTTTGCATATCAGCTTCTGTTTCAGTCATCACATTCTGATTTCTTTTTATAAGTTTAAAAGCACCCATGTGGCCTCTGTAGGGCTCTCAAGCATATATTCGCTCTAGATACAGCCGATACACCAGAGTGTAACCATTAACCTGTCCCCTGGCTACACTCTGCCCCTAGTGGATGTAAGTAATACAGACAGTACGTAAGAAATACCACACGGAACACTTTGTTATTTGGCAATGCGACACTGCTAACTGCTGCTGTACACCATCTTCACCATAATTTCTCCATACTCTACATAGCATCCAATTGTGATGAAACATAGTATTAACATTATTTAGCATTACTAATGCGAGTATTGCACTGTTGTGTCTATACTGTGAAGCAGTCCTTTTTCATTAAACTACTTCTTATTCTATACTGTAGATATACATCTTAGTCATCACCTTTTTGGTCACACTGATGGCTCTACTCTTGAAATTACAGCCATGGTGAGGATGTATGTTACCGACATACCTGTTTGAAGAGTGGATGGTAGGTAGGAAGGAAAAGGGCCGAGGTGGGTAAAAACAGCACAAGCCAGTCGGTCTCTGTGATTGAATACTTACTTGAGTCACTATACAAAGTGTGCGTCTCTGGATTGTGCTCATGTGGTTACACATCTCCTCGTACTGCAATTCCACTGCAGGGAAGATCAGAGCACAGCATGTTTAATAGGCTGCTAGAGGGTTTGTCTCTATTATCATTATTAACATTTCTTTAAAAAGTCACACAGGGCTGCATTCCTGGCAAAGAACAAGACTGGGTTAGAATTTAAATGTGGGGAAAAAAATGAGTTATTCTTTAGTTTGCCTTTTGATCATTTTTTAAAAATCTGTAACATTAAAACACACACACCATAATGAGAAAATGCACAGAAAATAATGATTGCGGTACAAATAAAATGCTGCCTTTTAAATGCTTCCCCATAATAAAAACATAACAAAGTGTAATAAAGCATTGTAAAGCCCAGAGTCTAGGTCATGTTGCACTGTGAGCAGGATAAACAGTGACCTAGCCTGATAAAGTGGCCAGGCAGTATATTTATGTATTTCAAACTGTAGCAATCCATCCTTAATTACATTTCAATATCTAAGTGAGCTCCCAGTGTGAGTTTAAATGCCATATAAAGATTACACTGCCCTCACTGCTTCTCCGAGCATCTGGAGGCAAGACACTACATCCAGTCAAACAATCATTAATGCAATGTGTAGCACAATATTTGCTCTCTAAACCACTCACATCCTGCTGAGTACAAACGATGTGTCGGGGTAATAGGACAGCAGCTAAAGTACACGGTCTACGTTTGCAGGCTTTTGCATGCAACAAATTGACATTTTATGCCATCTGACATTTGTATTACAAAAATAGCAAGTCAATTCCCATAACTTCAATGAAAAGAAAAAAAATAAAATCCATTCACAATTTTGATTTAAGATCACTGATGCAACATTTGGGTAGTATTTGTAAGTAGGACTGAATGGTTGAAAGTGTAATAGTTTGCTGTTGCATACCGTGGTGAAGCCTATTTCATCAAAATATAATTGTATTAACCGTACCTTCCTAAATGCTGTGAAATTATAAATCAAGGTTTTTTTTTTGGTTTTTTTTAACCATAATCACTTTAGGATTTCAGTTTTTAATAGGTGTATTTAAGTGATTGTAGCAGGGGGCTCCCGAGTGGCGCATCCAGTAAAGGCGCTCCTCGCAGGATGTGCCCTATAGGCTGGAGATCGCTGGTTCGAATCCAGGCTATGTCACAGCTGACCGTGACCGAGAGTTTCTAGGGGGCGGCGCACAATTGGCTGAGCGCTGCCCGGGTAGGGAGGGCTTAGGTCGGCAGGGGAATCCACGGCTCACCGCGCATTAGCGACCCCTGTGGCCGATAGGGCGCCTGTGGTTCTGCAGTGGAGCTGCAGTGCGAAAAATGACGGCTTGGAAGGAGCACGTTTCGGAGGACGCGTGTTCCAGCCTCCGTTTCCTGAGTCGGCGGGGGGGTTGCGAGCGGTGAGCCGGGGATACAGATAATAATTGGGCATGCTAAATTGGGGTGAAAACCGGGGTAAAAATAATTGGCGACGACTAAATTTATTAAAAAAAAAAAAAGTGATTGTAGCAAACAAAATAATTACTTCAATCAAACCTGTTGCGCACATCTAAATCTTGATCTAGGTCTTAAATGAGCAGTTTTGAAAGAAACAATTTCAAACAGCAAATATTTTAATTTCAATGCATGGTATCTGGTACAACACTAGGTTAAAGAAAGTTTGCCTTACTCTCAGGAAGTCTATTTTGCTTCCTAGGTATTTTCACCCTATCAGAATCTTCAGGGTCAAAGCATGTTACTGGCAGCAAAGTAGGTCAGTCAATTGGGAGAGTAGACAAGAAAGGAGGAGCAGGGACATTTTTAACTGTCCAGGTGAAATGACCAAGGCAATGCAACACTATCTGAAAGCTTGCAAAGAGATTTCTTTAACCAATTGTAGTACCAGATATTATGTTATAACATGAAAATGCATGTTTGCTACAACGTGTTTCTTTCAAAACTGCGCCTTTGAGACTGGTATAGCGAATAGAATGTAATATGTATGGAATAATTGTGTTAGATACAACCACTTTAACAGTTGTATCATCTTATAGCATCTGGGGTTGTTGCCTGTTGTACCTCCAAGACAAGCTTGTACTGTACACCAGTCGGGTTACCTTAGAAAGAAAATGTTACTTGATTGCTGTATTTCAATTTCATGCATCATTCACTGAACCGTATTAGCAATCTGATAACTTAAATTGACATGCTCTAATGCCTATTTAAAATGAAATAAAGTGGAGACAGAGTGCTTCATCAACATATCGATGGATTCATAGTGCTGTAAATTTAATTTATAATCCTCATTACAGCACCATCTACCTGCCGTTTGCAGATTCAGAGTCTGTGCCTTCTAGTAAGTAGCTAACATCCTAGAGTTACCAGATTTCCAGAGTGAAAAACTGGGACTTTTTTTTTTCTTTCTTCAATTCAGACACTGTAGCAACTCTGAAGATGTTAAAATAACTGTAAACTGTAAAGTTTTCCATCTAAAACACAATGTACAAAATGATAGATTAGAAAAAATAGATCAGCTATTAATATTTAAATATGTGATATACACAATCAGAATTACATTGTATTAAACAAATAATCCATAAGATTGTTTATTTTTTTGAATGGCACCAACACAACCTAATAAATAACTTTGCTGTTAACATGCTGAGCACATTGATAAAACTTTCCACTAAAAATGAAGGCTGATAGCCACACTATAAACTCTGTAATGATGTTATCGATTGACGGGATAATGTTCAAACTTCTTATTTTCCCATGTTGCATTCATACAGTCACACCAGAGAAGCTAAATAAGGTTGGGCCTGGTTAGTTGTTGGATGGGGAATCTCAATAGGAATCAGGTGCTGGTAAAAGTGGTCTTGGTTTCTCTTCCAGCTGATGAGATGGCTCTTTAAAAGCCCACATTACACATCCACTTTTAATGTCTTTAAATGCAGCAGTGGTTCTTCTGCATGATTGACACAGATTACACACTGCCTGGTCACTTTAATAGCATGCGTCTCCCTGATTGGATCTGGCATCACTTTAGGGGGCCCTGTTCTCCTGGTATTCCCGGAGTCCCTTGCTTACTCCGGAAGGCAGATTGAATGGTTGCATTTAATCCTTAAGCACCGTTAGCCAACAGTGCTGCCCCTGAGCTTCTATACAATTGGACTAGTGGTTAAATGTAACATTGACAGACACACAAAGAGTCTCTATATCTCCATCAATTATAATTAGGGCTTCTGTTTTTCAGGTTTTATTAATTGTATTTCAGTGCTTATTTTTAGCTAGTTTCGAGTTTTATGTAAATCGTTTTTTTTCGGGGCATTCGTTTTTGATATACTGTATGAAATTTGTTTTCGGTTACTTTCCAAAATGCTTGAGCGGTTTTTCTTTTGTGTGTGTGTGTGTGTGTGTGTGTGTGTCAAAATATGTACAGTAACTTGACAGTACTTGCACACTTAAGTTGTACCTTCTTTCCTTTGCTGTCTTCCACAACGAAATCCCTATGGTCACGGGCACATTCTTCTGGGGTTCTTGTGTGTATGCATTTTTGTATATTTCGCCACAATTTTGTTTTAAATCCTCCATGGTTTAACTGTAATACAGCTTTAAATCCCGTTAACAAGCCTCCATCCTGATTGTAATCTCGTTTTAAATCTCGCAAGCGGAGTCTCCAATAGAAATGTAGGAATGTGCTGTCACGCATTAGTTGGGGCGGGTTTAAAGTATTCAGAACTAATTTGAAAGATATAAGTCAGGAAGGTGGGACACTGCCCCGAAGCACAGGGAAATGCATTTTATTATTTTTGTAGTAGGTTTTATTTTTTTTTAATGTGAAAAGGGTAAAGTCAACGTGAATAGATTAACCATTTCCACAGTTTTAACGGTGTTTTCCAGTGTTTTTTGGCTATCCACCGATTTAATTTTTTTGTATCAGGGGTGTTATCGGTTAAAATAGAAAATCAGAAGCCCAAATTATAATACAACTGTGTGATACATTATCATACCTGACAACTTCTGAAAATACCAAAATTGGGAGTGAGCGAGCTGGGGTGGGGGAGTTTTGTTGCTCAATTAAGATTATATATATGTATTCTTTTACTGTTTCCTTTGTAGAGCGAGTGAGCGGGGGTGGGGCTAGGGTTGCCAACTGTTCAGTTTTCTAGTCCACTGAAAACCAGACACACATTGCCAATTAAAACACTCTGTGCCAACATCACCTAAAGACGACCACCGGGGCTGTGCAAGTGGTGTAAATTTATGACACTGCTGTGCCTTTCAATTGCTGTTGTCACCAGGATGAGCAGCACACTAGGTACATCGTTTGATAGGTACATGTTGGGGGGGGGGGGGGGGATGTCATCCGGTGAGACGCTGATTTTGGTACCCCATGGAATTCAGTATCCCGTAATTTCACGCCTGCGCAGATGCATTTTTTTCGCAAGACGGCTGAATTGGGAAGTCATAAATCTGTGTTTACATGACACATTATTTTCTCCAATAAAACCGTGCTGGAGACAGGCTTGTTGTTTGACTTAGTTACCGTGATGTACTCAGGCTTATTGTTTTACTTAGTTTGAGGCACGAAAGCGTCACATTATATTTATTTTTAGCAATTCTATATCTTTGACGTGAAATTCTATATCAGAAATGTAAACTAATCAATGAGGTATCGCTGCACAGCAAGACTTTGATAATATTTAATAAGCAATGAATAGAAGTCAGACCAAGTAAAACATATCAAATACTGGGCAGCGTGTCTTTCTATTTATTTTACTCTTCTGTTTGATTAAAGATCTCTATCCCTCAGTGTAGACTTGCAAATAAATCTTTGGCTGCGTTCACATTACTCCTAAAAAGTCTGCGTTGCAGTCGGGAGTCGTGTTTTTTGTACAGACTGTCCTGTGAGGTATGTGTTCAGTAGTATTAAACACTGCGGGTCCCCCAATATTCTACATGGGTGGGGGTACAGTATTCCGCAGCTATTGAGAAGCCATAGAATTCTGTATCCCATCACAATGTAATCAAAACACGAGTTTAATGGGATGTGATCTCTGTGCAGTGTTTCTGCAGTTTGCTTAGGCACCAACATATTGTCACGACCGTTGTTAGCATTAACAAAATCTAAAATATAATCTGTCTACACTAGAACATAATTTATTTGAACAGTCCCTTATTTTCACTGACGACAGCAAAGGAAAAAAAAAAAAAAAAAAAAAACACCAATAATTGCAGTAACTTATCTGGGCTAAAAATAAACAAATAGAAACATTAATAAACTAAAATATAAATAAAGTAATGTAAAACTAGTTTAAAGATGACAGAATAATATAGCTGCAAGTAGCAATACAGCCCCCCCCCCCCCCCCCCCCAAAAAAAGTACAGGAAAATAAATATGGCATGTGCCAGTCTGTGAAGATCCATTGTGGCTTGGAAGCCTAATTATTGTATGCACTTACAGCAATAATACAAATTTTTTTAAAAAAACAGGAATGTCCACATCTTTTGGCTGATGCTGCGGATTAATGCAATCCAAATGGAAGCAATCTGTAAAAGAATATGTAATGGATTGCAATTAAAATGAAGCATCATTAGTATAGTAATTAATCCAAGCCTCCACTAACAACCCACGTAAACTATTCTCTACCTTCTCCTCCCTCCTAAACCCCCCCTCCTCCTCCCTCTTCTATCTCCCCTGATGACTTTGCCTCCTTCTCTTCTAAAATCTCAGATATCCGCAAACTCTTTAACACCTCTCCCTCCCCCGCACCCCCTCCTGCTCCAACCCCTACACCCACTACATCCCCTACTTACTCGCCCTCCTTCTCCACCTTCTTGCCCCTCTCAGACTCTGACCTCTCCTCCCTGCTCCAGGGTCACAAACCCACCACATGTGCCTTGGACCCCCTCCCCACTCACCTCTTTCAAGCTGCTGCTCCTGCTCTACTCCCCTTCATCTCCTCCCTCCTCAACATCTCTCTACTTTCTGGTATCTTTCCCTCTGCCTTCAAAAAAGCCTCTATCACTCCCCTCCTCAAAAAACCTACCCTCGACCCCACCTCCCTCCAGAGCTACCGTCCTGTCTCCCTTCTACCCTTCCTCTCCAAAACCCTCGAGCGGACTGTACACCGCCAGCTCTCTGCTTTCCTGTCCAACCACTCTCTGCTTGACCCTCTCCAATCTGGCTTCCGCTCTGCTCACTCCACTGAAACCGCCCTCCTGTCTGTCACCAACTCACTTAAGTGTGCCCGAGCTGCCTCTCTCTCCTCTGTCCTAATTCTCCTCGACCTCTCTGCTGCCTTTGACACTGTTGATCACTCTATTCTACTGTCATCTCTTGCTGACCTGGGGATCTCTGGCACTGCTCTGGCCTGGTTCTCCTCCTACCTCTCCAACCGCACTTACCAGGTAACCTGGCGTGGAGCAACCTCCACACCTCACCCTCTCTTATCTGGAGTCCCCCAAGGGTCAGTCTTGGATCCTCTCCTGTTCTCTCTCTACACCCGCTCCCTGGGCCCCCTCATCGCATCCTATAGTTTCTCATACCATTTCTATGCTGATGATGCTCAGATTTTCCTCTCCTTCCCCACCTCTGACTCCACCATCTCCTCCCGTATCTCTACCTGTCTGTCTGCTATTTCCTCCTGGATGCACTCGCATCACCTCAAACTCAACCTCTCTAAATCTGACCTCCTTTTCTTTCCCTCCTCCTCCCCCTCCTCGGATCTCTCTATCTCTGTTCCTCTGGAATCTACCACACTCTCTCCCTCTTCCTCAGCTAAGAACCTTGGAGTCACCCTGGACCCCTGCCTCTCTTATTCCCAGCACATCTCCACTCTGGCACGCACTTGCCGATTCTTCCTGAGCAACATCCGAAGAATCCGACCCTTCCTCACCAACTATGCTACCCAGCTCGTGGTCCAGGCCCTGGTACTCTCCCGCCTAGACTACTGCAACTCCCTCCTGGCTGGCCTCCCTGCGTCCGCCACCCGTCCGCTCCAGCTCATCCAGAACTCTGCTGCCCGCCTGGTGTTCTCTCTGCCTCGCTTCGCCCACGCTACTCCACTACTCCGCTCGCTCCACTGGCTCCCGATCACCGCTCGCATCCAGTTCAAGACTCTTGTACTAGCCTACAGATGCCTTGACCAGACTGCACCCAGCTACCTCCAGACCCTCATCTCTCCCTACACCCCCACTCGACCTCTCCGCTCCGCCTGCACTAGAAGACTAGCTCTACCTCCGCTACGCTCCCCTGCCTCCAGAGCCCGCTCCTTCTCCACCCTTGCTCCGCAGTGGTGGAATGACCTTCCTACAGATGTCAGGACTGCCCAGTCCCTGACCACATTCCGGCGCCTCCTTAAGACTCACCTCTTCAAACAGCACCTGTAGAACTCCTCTGTTTGTATCCTGGGACACTATCACCCTACATTTAAATGTGCTTTATTTTGCTCTTATCTGCCCCCTATTTTACTGCATTTAATCCTGTACTTCAGAATACTGTAATCTGTAAGTGTTTAACCTGTAGTACTTTGTATTTAATCACATCCTGATGTAACTATCACTATTTAATCATATCCTGATGTAACTATCACTATTATCTGCTGTATTATTGAATTGTGGTTTGTCACACTTGTACTTTGCTTGAACAAAAGTTATTGTATTTCTTGCTCTTATTGTATTACTTGTATTGTAACACTTGAAATGTATTTGCTTACGATTGTAAGTCGCCCTGGATAAGGGCGTCTGCTAAGAAATAAATAATAATAATAATAATAATAATAATAATAATAATAATAATAATAATAATAATAATGATAATAATTAAAGCATAGAAATCAACTTCATTATACATTTTGAAATTAATACAAATATAGATTTTTTAAAACAGGGAGGGAAAGGTAACCGTGTGGTATTTCTATGAGATTTATGTACAATTAAATTACTTAATATGAGATTCAGGTACAATTACATTACTTATTACTGACAATAATTACATTAGTTATTACTGACAAGCCAATTAAGCTCTTAATAGGCTTTTAAACTGTGCTTGAACATATGTGGATATGACCACCTGTCTATACATATACACAGTCAAAATTACCCAGTCCTCCTCCTCTTCATGGGAAACTTTCAATGTTTCCTCTCCACAAATGCGGCACAGATCAGTTAAACTCTCTGAAAAGCACACAATCTAGATTAGATTGTATTTTATTTAGCAGTGATATAACATTAAACTTAAAACAGATAGGGTTTTTGATTAAGTGTTCAATTAAATGCTTTTTTTACAAACAATTTAACACCAAACTGATGGTGCCTAACACCAGAAATAACTTAATAATGGGAAGTTGAGTTATATTTTTACTTTGGGAGAAAGACAAGTTTACCTAAAAGGAAAATGTAATGAATTTCAAATGAATTTCTCTTGTCTGGATGCAATTACACTATGTAACACAATTTTTGTTCCTGGGTAGTAAGTGTTATTTCCTAATTGCTTATGCCTCAAAAGTATAGAAAATGGCTATTATTCCCTACAAACTTTGCTTTTGTGACCAGGAGTGATATTTTGAAATTTACCTATTTCCAATGAGAAAACGGGCGAATTTGTGTCTTTTCGTTCACATAAAGTCAGAAAAAAACAACATATGAATCCAAATTAACATGTATTTATACTAAAGTAATACAAAAATGACTACAGAAGATTTAGAAGTGAGTAGTTTTTCGAGATTTACGATTATACTGTAAATCACTTTCACGAATCAGCCCCCAAATGTAGTCTCCCATCATGTTCTCGTTATACTGTCCTTCATTGACAGCTCATCCAGGAGCCTCAAAGCCGTGCTGCTCCATAATGGTAACAAGTACCCGTCTCTTCCCCTGGCTCACTCGGTGCACCTCAAAGAGGATTACAACAGCATCAAGACCTTGCTGGACGTCTTGAAGTATGATGAGTACGGCTGGGACCCCCGGAAGGTGCTGATGCCACCACTGCACATCAAATTGGGTCTTATGAAACAATTTGTCAGAGCTCTAGATAAGGAGTCGGCAGCCTTCAAGTACCTTCAAGACTTCTTCCCTAAGCTGTCTGAGGCAAATGTCAAAGCCGGTGTCTTCGTCGGACCACAGATAAAGAAGATCCTGGAGTGCAATGAATTCCCCAAGAAGCTCACTAGTAAGGAGAAAGCGGCTTGGAACAGCTTTGTCGCAGTGGTTCGGGGCTTCCTGGGCAATCACAAGGCCGAAAACTATGTGGAGCTGGTTGAGACTCTGGTGAAGAACTACGGCACAATGGGCTGTAGGATGTCCCTCAAAGTCCATATCCTTGATGCTCATCTTGATAAATTCAAAGAGAACATGGGAGCGTACTCGGAGGAGCAAGGCGAGCGCTTCCACCAGGATATACTGGACTTTGAACGCCGCTACCAAGGACAGTATAACGAGAACATGATGGGAGACTACATTTGGGGGCTGATTCGTGAAAGTGATTTACAGTATAATCGTAAATCTCGAAAAACTACTCACTTCTAAATCTTTTGTAGTCATTTTTGTATTACTTTAGTATAAATACATGTTAATTTGGATTCATATGTTGTTTTTTTCTGACTTTATGTGAACGAAAAGACACAAATTCGCCCGTTTTCTCATTGGAATCACTGTCCTGGTCACAAAAGCAAAGTTTGTGGGGAATAATAGCCATTTTCTATACTTTTGAGGCATAAGCAATTAGGAAATAACACTTACTACCCAGGAACCAAAAAAAAAAATAATAAATTGTTACACGGTGTAATCATTCAATTAAGGAGCAGCCACATTCCCACATGTTCTTGGCAGGGACAGGAATTAACCCCATCCCTGCCAACTACCACCAAAATACCATACAACAGTAGTATAAATATAACCAGGTATTACATAAACAATTGTAGAAAATTAAGATTAATATTGAAATCACTATAATGAAAGACTTTAAAATCGGATTACTAATTAAGTTTAGGTTTTATTTTTCAGGGTTAAATTAATAAATAATAAACTAGATTTGTTTTATTTTAAAGGAGTTTAATGTTATAACACTTTGTTGTGTGGGAATATAGCACACTTTTGCGTGCAAATAAATTCTAAATGTGGTTATCATTTTTTAAGGTGTAAATAAAGCCATGTGGTTTCATTTTGAGTTTCATATTTGAGACTTTTTCTAAAATATTTTAACTACATATCAATGCATCACACCTTATTGCTGTTTCAGTGTTATTCCATTGTCATGTTTTGAGTTATGTTATGCAATTTCTGAAACTAGAAACTAGAAAATCCACCGTGTTAACTCATACATCATGTTTTTTGCTGGCGGTGCTTCATTTTTGTTGATCACAAATGTTTTAAGTTTTGACTTGATTGGGTTTTTTTTTAAAGAATTATACTTTTTACTAAAGGACGTTTTTTTGTTAAAGCTATTTGACGTTGCATTTCTGATGAGTTCCCTTTGACTGGAAAAGTGAGGACTTTAAGAATTAAAACGATTACATAAAAATGTAATTAAGGGGTTGCAAGTCTGTAGAAGCAAATTTTAAGTTGTCCTTACATTAAATTCAAATATGATTTTTATTTTCATGGGCAAATTAATAAATAAATAAGGTAATTTTAATGGATTTTCGTTTCATAGTGGTGACAGTAGCAAAATTAAAAACGCGCCCGTATCCCTAAACCCAGGACTCTTCCTGTCTTCTCTGAACTATTTTTTAATCAGTCAAATATTCTACACGGACAGAGGAGTCAGTACTATCAGCATTCAAACTTCCTGTTTACAGTGCAGACTTGTCAACTACTGTGGTGCTGAGAAAAGCCGACATAAATCTTATTATCACGGTTGATTTAGATGTAGTTTAATTCCACATCTTTCAGATGATGCCCTTCACAGTAAATATCAAACTGTCACCTCGGACACTGACTGGAGCTTTGAATATTCAGAATAAAACAGCCTTGGACTGGTGAGTGTGCAACCAGGAAGTAACTACCTGACATAGACGCGTCATGTACTGTAAATAGTGTTAAAAGGCTGCACATCAGAATAACATCCAGTGCGTTGATGTACTGTACATGATTTCCATTACACGAGAGTAGATGTTAAAACTTCATGCTGATTTGAACTCGGCTCTCGCCAAGATAAGCACCAACTAAGACGTAGCTTTACAGTAAACTAATGTGATCCATATGTGTCTCCATCCATTTACGTTTCCTTCCATATGATGATGTAGATATCCTTCTGTCTGGTGTTAATGGCTGAAGTGTAATGCTGGCTCCAGGGATCAGCTTATTTTGCCTCCCTGGTGCATCAGCACACACAACGGCTGCGATGCTGGCTCCGGGGATCAACCAAAGTGCGGCCTCCCCAGCGCATCAGCATGACAACCGTCTGGATTGAGCTAAGTAGGGTACATCTCTGGGGTTTTCAAGTGGGCACCTTCCATCCTCAGTGTTTCGTCGACTAGCCCACGACACCTCAAGAGGGCTCGACGGTGATTCTGGCGTCCCAGCATCACCCCCCTCCGTCCCCCACTCAACTCAGCCCAGCTTACTTACCTGTACATCAGCGTTTCTTTCTTTCTATTGTGCTTGAGATCCCCAGCCAGAATCTTTCCGTCTCAACCACAGCCAGTTGCTGCTCCTCTCTGCTGCTTCAGATAAGTTCTTCACTGTGCGACGCAACTCTTGGCCACTGAATCCGACGTCTCTGAGAAACCGGGTTGTAGAGTGTGCCACAAATCCTCGACAACCCACTTCCACTGGGTAAACCCGAACTCTCCATCCTCGCTGTTCCGCTTCAGTGGCTAGTTGAGCATACCGCAGTCTCTTCCTCTCATACGCCTCATCTACAGCATCCTCCCATGGCACTGTTAACTCTACCAGGTGAACAAGGTGTGCTGATCCAGACCACAAGACAATATCTGGTCGAAGGTTAGTGGTGGCAATCTCAGGTGGAAAAATAAGCCGTTGACCAACATCTGCCAGCATTTTCCAGTCTCTAGCAGCTTCCAGTTGTCCTGGCTGAGGGTTGGTTTTAACACCTTTTCTTGGTGGTTGCTCTCCTGGGCGGAGGAATGTTGTCTTTTGTGTGTAATGTTTTGATGGAACAGGTGACAACTTATTGGTCATGTTATGCTTGTCTTCCAATGCTAAGGCCAAACATCGCAGCACCTGGTCATGGCACCAAGTAAACCGTCCTTGGCTAAGAGCCACCTTACATCCTGTCAAAATGTGCCTTAATTTTGCAGGTGATGAACACAAAGGACATGAGGGATCCTCTCCTACCCAGAGGTTTAGGTTCTGTGGTGATGGGAGAACATCATATGTTGACCTGATGAGGAAACTGATCCTGCTCTGTTCCATTGACCATAGGTCTTGCCAGCCAATCTTGCGTTGTTCCACACTCTCCCATCTCATCCATTCTCCCTGCTTGGCCTGGGAAATGGCCTTTATACACCTCATCCTCTCCTCCTGCTTTTGCACTTCGTTGACTACCAGCTTCCTCCTTTGAGCTGGGACTGCCTTGTGCCATGTAGGAGGAGCTGAACTGAAACCAAGACCCCCTCTTCCATGCTGAACTTGCCCCATGATATCACCAATTCGAAGGGCAGCCTTTGCATCTTCCACGGCTTTCTTTGCCGCCCACTTTCTTCCAGTTTTCAACACAGGTGCTGCCTCCCTTACGCATTTATCGCGTGACTCTACTAATGTCATTTCCAGTCTGACCTTGGTGCACTTAAACTCCTCGGTTAGAGCAGAGACTGGTAGCTGCAGTATTCCTTTACCATAAAGTCCCACTCTGCTGAGGCAGCGTGGAACTCCCAACCATTTCCTGATGTATGAACTGATTAAAGCTTCCAGCTTCTCTACTGTTGTCAAAGAAACCTCGTACACAGTCAGTGGCCACAGCAACCTCGGCAGTAGACCAAACTGAAAGCACCAGAGTTTTAGTTTACCTGGTAGAGCGCAGCTGTCTATGCTCTTCAACCCTTCCACTGCTTGTTGTCTAACTTCTCCCACACGAACTGTGTCCTTTAGATCCCCGTCGTACCATCTCCCAAGACTCTTCACTGGCTTCTCAGACACTGTTGGTATTGCCTCACCATTAATGAAGAATGTTTTATCTACTACTTTGCCTTTAATTATGGAGATGCTCCTTGATTTAGTGGGCTTGAATTGCATTCGTGCCCATTCAATGTTATTGGTTAATTTGCCCAATAATCGATTAGTGCAGGCTACTGTTGTAGTCATGGTTGTCATGTCATCCATGTATGCTCGAATTGGTGGTAGTCGCATTCCAGAAGCCAAGCGCTCTCCTCCTACTACCCATTTTGATGCCCTAATGATTACTTCCATTGCCATGGTAAAAGCCAGTGGAGAAATGGTGCATCCTGCCATTATTCCAACCTCAAGGCATTGCCATGTAGTGCTGAATTCTGAAGTTGAAAAACTGAATTGCAAATCTCCAAAATAGGCTTTCACTAAATTTGTTATTGTCATCGGTACACTGAAAAAATCAAATGCTGCCCAAAGTAGTTCATGTGGCACTGAACCATATGCATTAGCCAAATCCAGGAATGTCACATGGAGCTCCTTCCTCTCCTTTTTAGCTGATTGAATTTGTTGCCAGATCACATTGATGTGTTCTAAGCAACCTGGGAGACCTGGAATGCCCGTTTTTTGTATTGAAGTGTCAATGAAGCAGTTCTTTAATAGGTAAGCTGACAATCTCTGAGCAATAATGCTGAAGAAAATCTTGCCTTCTACGTTTAATAGGGAAATGGGACGAAACTGACTGATGCTTGTAGAATCTTTTTCTTTAGGTATAAAGACTCCACCTGCTCGGCGCCATGCTCTTGGTACAACCTGTTTTTCCCATGCCACTTTCATCAATTTCCACAGAGTTTAATCTTATAACACTTTGTTGTGTGGGAATATAGCACACTTTTGCGTGCAAATAAATTCTAAATGTGGTTATCATTTTCTAAGGTGTAAATAAACCCACGGTGGTTTCATTTTGAGTTTCATATTTGAGACTTTTTCTAAAATATTTTAACTACATATCAATGCATCACACCTTATTGCTGTTTCAGTGTTATTCCATTGTCATGTTTTGAGTTATGTTATGCAATTTCTGAAACTAGAAACTAGAAAATCCACCGTGTTAACTCATACATCATGTTTTTTGCTGGCGGTGCTTCATTTTTGTTGATCACAAATGTTTTAAGTTTTGACTTGATTGGCTTTTTTTTTTTAAAGAATTATACTTTTTACTAAAGGACGTTTTTTTGTTAAAGCTATTTGACGTTGCATTTCTGATGAGTTCCCTTTGACTGGAAAAGTGAGGACTTTAAGAATTAAAACGAGATCATAAAAATGTAATTAAGGGATTGCAAGTCTGTAGAAGCAAATTTTAAGTTGTCCTTACATTAAATTCAAATATGATTTTTATTTTCATGGGCAAATTAATAAATAAATAAGGTAATTTTAATGGATTTTCGTTTCATAGTGGCGACAGTAGCAAAATTAAAAACGCGCCCGTATCCCTAAACCCAGGACTCTTCCTGTCTTCTCGGAACTATTTTTTAATCAGTCAAATATTCTACACGGACAGAGGAGTCAGTACTATCAGCATTCAAACTTCCTGTTTACAGTGCAGACTTGTCAACTACTGTGGTGCTGAGAAAAGCCAACATAAATCTTATTATCACGGTTGATTTAGATGTAGTTTAATTCCACATCTTTCAGATGATGCCCTTCACAGTAAATATCAAACTGTCACCTCGGACACTGACTGGAGCTTTGAATATTCAGAATAAAACAGCCGTGGACTGGTGAGTGTGCAACCAGGAAGTAACTACCTGACATAGACGCGTCATGTAAATAGTGTTAAAAGGCTGCACATCAGAATAACATCCAGTGCGTTGATGTACTGTACAAAGTTAATTTGAGATTGTGATAGCTGAAAACGCTGTGGTCTCGTACCTGTTCTCAGGGACGTGGCTTTGAGATTTTGTCTTTAGTTTCAAGCAGCCATGTCATGTGACTTGGGGATATGTGTAAACGATACCGGGTTCTGCACTGCAGCCTGCTGAAGTGAGACACTTATTCGATATTCGGATGTGTCTGAAACCTGAAGTTAGAGTATTCATTATTTAGTGTTTATGGTTTAACTGATTATTTGAGTTAAAATCGCTTTCTGAAGCAACATGTATATATGATGTAATAAATTAAAAGCAAAAAATACTGTCGGTGGGCAGGTTATTTGCCTGTGATTTATTGGGCAAGGGCAATAAATGTGGTATCAGTATTTTGTGCGGAGTGTGTACTTTTATGTGGCAGTAGTAGTTAAGTGACACAGCGACTCGTTTTCCTAAGAATGGAATTTGAATATCATTATTTTATGAAAGAAAATGCCTTTTTAGTGAAGGGAGCAACGACAATAAACGGGAATGTTAATGCATGCACTCCTGTCGCTTAAATTAAAATACCGTGTATTTATGTTAGTTTGTTGTGTTATCTAATCTTGTTGCCTATTTATTGAGTTGTAATACATTCTTGCAGCTGAAGAAGTTAGTTTGCAAGTGAATGCATGAAAGCCAGGATTGGTATAGTACTGTACTATGTATGTTAGATATGTTACATAGAGAGCATAACATGTACTTGTATAAAGGCATTATTGATTTATTCATTGAGTTAATACTGAGTAAGACTAATACAGTTCTTGTCATTCTTTGTTAAGTCAGTCCTTTTATAATTCGTTTTTGCTTTAGAGCTTGTCTGTAGTATCATAAGTGCAGGCACTGAACAGTCTCCCTCGTTCCATTCAGCCTGCAGTCCAACCAACTTCACGTTTCTATAGACAGTGACTAGATGGGGCTGTCACATTTGAATCCACACTTTTTGTTAGACAAGCTCAAAGCAGATCAAAGCCAGCTTTAGAGAAAAAGTATAATGCCAGAACTACCCACAATGATTGTAAATGACATACAATATTAAGGGAAAAAAGCACACATTTAAAAGTAAATGCACTTTTGTAAATTTGACATAGTTGGACATCACAAAACCACCACACAGTCTGGACTGAGGTGTGCTCAGCCTTCCGTCATTGTTATTCTCAGAGCATTTTTTTTATTTTCTTATTAGTGAAGTCTCAATAGTTATAGAATGCCTGTGTTCTCTTCTCTCCCAGGGGATGGCAAGGACTCATTGCTCAAGGCTGTCACTCAGTTGTACTGGTCATTGATCCTGTAACAGCACAGATGATACAGGCTCTTGAGAGGCATAAAGCTAATGTTGTAAAGGTATTTCAGATACACTATTCATTTTCTGTCTTATCAAACTTGCTGTTAGTATAGCTGTGCTTTACAGTGTTATACACCCTCGTTTTTTATAATCGTATATTTTATGTGTAGAACATCTGACTGACTTAAAAGGAGAAATAATCAATGCTTTAAAATCCATACCTTTTATTGGCTTTATTACCTTTGGTCCCCCTTTTATTGTTATGATAATTTTTTGGTTCTTCAGTTGTTGTTTTTGTAATTTAATTCAGAATATGCAGATTGTAAAATGGCGATGTTACTTACGTGGGTCGTCATTGAATAATAATAAGGCAGATTTAATAACAACACAGGTGCTGCCACTAGGACACCAGCAATGGTAGCCCTAGTGTCAGATTTAATAAAGAAAAGAAAAGAAAACAAAGCTACAAATAAAACTTTGCCACACACGGAGAGCGCTAGCCTCACTAAAAGAGACGTCCCACTCCAGGATCCTACCCTACAATACCCTTGCTATACTGTCATTGGGATCAAGTCCCCTAAACTAACCTAGCCAAGTCCCGGCGTCCTCCCAGCAACTTGGCTGGGCAATGCCTTCACGAGCACTGTCTTGGAGTGGAAGGGTTTGGCGCAGTAGTTCTCTCCTCTGGAGCGGACGCTCTCCTCCTTGGTGTAACAAAGCAAGCTTTCGCTCAGCACCCCTCTGTGCAGTCCTGGCATTGCAGTAGCCTCGAACGCTGGCGATGCTGCCCTCTTAAACAGACTTAGCCTCCCCGGACACACCCCCCCCCAGCCAATCAGGACCTCCCAATCAGCTCAGCTCAGCTCAGCTCTGGGCAACCTTCCTGTTTAACGAAGCAGCGACAGGGTCCTCCCTGTGATACAGATATTTCAGATACAATGCTTTTAGATAGAAAAGACTTCCATCTGCTGTAGGTACAGCATCATGGTTCCTTTGCTGTAGGTCACATGGTCTGCTTGCAGCTAGATCAGTGGAGTGAGTTTGACCTATGACACAGGAAACTCAATGGGAAGCAGGAAGCAGCAGCAACATATAATCTATAGCAGTCTATTTAACCACTTCAACTCCATATGTAAAAAAGAAACACCTTCGCAGGTACCAGATTTTGAAAATAATAGTAATAATAATGTTTTCAAACCTGTAATTGCTATAAAATGTTAACATATGATAAATAAACACAAATAAATGACTTAAACTGTGTTTTTCATTAACCCTTTATGCTGCTGTGTACATCATACCCATATTCAATATAGAGATAAAAACGTTTTTTTTTTTTTTTTTAACAATGAAAACAAAAATGCTGCTAATAACAATAATAATCAGTAAACAGTAATTTTCAAATAAAAGTCAAACAATATCAAAATGTGTGCCACTATCGACTTGCTCTGTGCCATTTATTGAAATGTTCAATACAACAGAACCCGGGATTGCCTTCGCAACCACTGCACATTTTTGTTTTGTCTTCATTTTGTTTTCATTTTTTGTTTTGTCTTCTTTTGTTTTCATTTTTGTAGCATACCCTGCACCTTTCTTACGGTGTCTGCTTCGCTTGTGTTGGAGGGATAGTCACAAATGCGTGTACACAGTTACTTTGCGCAGGCATTGTGATGGCTCTGGCTGCCACATTGCCTGTACCCAGTGCTGTGTTTTGATAGTATTTCGTCACAGTACTGCCATTTCAAACCAAACAGCTTCCCGTTTGCAGCTGGCTTACCTGTAAAGTAGCTGCATGCTCTTCTGTTTGTACAGTTTGTATTGTTCTTGGCTCCACATCCTCTTCATCATAATCGCTGAGTGATAAGTTAGCATCATTGTCGCTGGTATCGAAATACTCTGAACCAACTTCACTCCCGTTGCTCATTATAGAAAGACTACGTACGTTGCCATGTTTAGCTTTCGCTAAAAACTATATAAACTATAACTAAACAAGTAAAACTAATAATAAATAAAAAAATAATAATTTAAAACACTATACATGTAAAAGCTGAATGGCTTCCTGCAATATATCTCAGCCTTCTAAATGCCCACAGCTACAGAATGGAATTGCTACATGACACGCAATTGGATAAAAATGTCACCTGACCCTCCCCCAACTTTCATTGCACATTCCACAGTACTAGCACTGCTTTAGAGAATGAAATTTGAAACGCTAGACTGAGAAACCGATCATAGAATAGAATGGGAAACTTGACGTACGCAGGTACGGCATGGTACTGTAAGTGGGTTTTCAATTGACGTACGTGCGTACGTCATGGTGTTGAAGTGGTTAATATATCTGCACACCCAAAAAGAAAGAAAGAAAAACGTAATACACCAATACGCCTCCAACACAGTGATGATATTGGTAGTACAAATAATGTTGTACAGTTGGCGTCGCTTTATCAGGACACCGTGGGAGAAGTAAAAATAACCGGAATGAGCGGCTGTCCCAATTAAAGACGAGGCATTTGAGAGGACCTTACTCACACTTACCAATTTTTTTTTTTATTCCTAAACAAAACTAATCACTGTTTTTTATTTGTAAATGAAATGAAAAATAATGAAATCACATCTTATTACAAGCCGAGACACCTGCGATGGAGACTCCAACTCCTTCAAGAGTTCAACATGGTTTACGCAATTTACGCAAGTCACAGCATAATCACTTAATCACTGCACTGAGCAAAGCAATCTCCTTTCATCATTTGAAAATACTGTATCCCAATTAAACAACATAAATATCATTGGGAAGAACCATCTCCCAGAGTTCTGTCTGATTTGAGCAGAATCCAGATTATCAGTGTCACGATTAAGTGGCGCAGACTGTATACTTTCAATAACCAAAACCAAAGATAAGCACAATTACATTTAGTGGCCACTAGGAGTCAATATATGCAATGCAAAGATCTCTTACAGAAGTTCCTTGATGGAAACAGTAGGACATGTTTTACCATTTGTTTTCCAACAGGTTAAATGGGCCAGAGAGAACTATCATCACAGTACTGGGTCTCCATATTCTCTGCGGCTGGCCTCCGCAGACGTGACGGGAAAGATAATCGTGTGGGATGTGACGTCAGGAACAGCTTGCTGTGAGATACAGGAGTACAGCAAACCCATTCAAGGTAGGAAGAGAGAGAGGCAAACCAAGGGGTCGTGTGGAATGCCCTTGAAATGGATTATGCAAAAGTGAAACTGATTTGTCATGTAACTCTGAACTGTAGTGGATTCATTGAGAATGCATAGGGTAATTCTAGCGTAAGCTTGCCCTCCCTCAAGATTTCAATTATAATTTTCAAATTGTGTTTATGTAGCATGGTATTGTTTTAAGTAGGCCTGAGTGCTGAAACTGTGGTTGGGGTAAACATTGCTAAATATGGTAGAGAGGTCATCAGTTGCATCAGTAAAGCTTGAGGAACCACGATTTGTATTGGCATTTTATTTTAAGTTTTGAAATAATGAAATTTCACCCCTCTGATTAGCTGAAGTGGTATTTTTGATAGAAAAGTTAATTAAGGAAAAGGTTCCTGGATGGTGTTGAAAATGAACCATGAAAGTCCCCTTTTTCTCTACATGACAGATCATATTTTTGTTTCGGATAGCTTTCCAACAGCAATTGGTTTCTGTGAATCAGCTCTAAACAGGGAATTGCTTTATCCTCCACTCTAGGATTACATTTAATGGTGCCCCTATCTTCATAACACTTTTGAAAAGTAGAAAAAAAACATGATTACTGTGTACAAGGATTTAGCCAAGTGTGAGGACTGCAAGAAATATAAATTTGTTGTAAGATTTCCAAATAAATAATAATGTTCCCAAAATATATGCTTTCCCTTTTAAAATAAAACTGAAAATGTAGCATCCAGCACATGCATGTTCCTGCTGTGATCAACATTTCCTGTCTGATTGTTCTGAGCAGATGACTCTGCTCTGGTAGTGGTGCTACAAGGTGTTGGTACTGGTATGTTTTCTTCTCGTTCTCCGAAGAGATCTCCGCTCAGTTTGCCTCTTTTTCTTGAGACAGATATGGAGTGGATGTGGAACCAGGATGCGTCTCGGGACCTGCTGCTGGCAGTGCACCCCCCTAACTACATCGTCCTCTGGAACGCAGACACAGGGACCAAACTCTGGAAGAAGAGCTACACTGAAAACATCCTGTCCTTCTCCTTTGATCCTTTTGACCCTTCAAATTTAGCACGTGCGTTGACTTGTCACTTATTACATTTTTTACGCTAGTGGAGAAAACATTTTGATTGGGATACAAAATAGCACAAAAGTTCCCACTAATGTGTTGCTTTTATTTTTATAGAAAATGGGCTGTATTTTCAAAGCGTTTACTCCAGTCTTTAATAAACTCAGATTTTTTGAGAGAGGTAAAATATCTGCTAAAATTTTACAAAACTAGAACTAAATAACTACATTATGCACTCTAAAGGTGTTAATATAATTTTTTCTTATTAAAAAAAAAGAAAAATGTATTGATTAGATACAGTATGTTCTCATATTGGCCAAAAATGGTTATCACCCTATGTCTGTGTTCACACCCTGCTTTCAAGATTGTAGACCTGAAGATCAAAATGCAGTTCTTCTTTTGTGAAGTACTTTGGAGGACAATTCCTGAAAGGTGCTCTATAAGTGAAATAATGTGTGTTATAGACAAATATTTCAGCGTATGCGTTCATCAGTCATCTGACATTCTGGGAAATTCTTTCGTCATTGCATCAGTGACTTTTCTTTTAGTTCTGCTTCACATTTTACAAGTGTTTTGAAGTTATGGATGAAAACAATTTTGGGATGTTCATCTGATGTTATAGGTGATGTGAATAGTGGAAGAGCCCCATCTTATCACTTATGTCACACTTACATTTATCTAGAGGACTGCTTATTGAATTGTGGTGAAACGTGACATTCAGTACAAGTATCAGCATTGTTGTAATCAGTCTCTTTTTCCTTGACACAGTGTTGACCAGTGATGGAATAGTGTTCATCTCTGACTTCTCCCACTCCAAAGCCCCGGGCAGCACTGGGAAGAAAGTGTATATCTCCAGCCCCTACTCCAGCCCAGTCCACAGCAAACCCACCCCTGCCACCGGGGCAAAGAAGGCTCTCAACAAGGTGAAAGTGCTGATCACTAATGAAAAACCAAGGCAAGTCACTGTTATCACTCTTTATTTACCTGTGCATTGCCCTATTCAAGAAACATTTCTCAAAGCTCTGTGAAATACTGTTGAAGGAACCTGTCAGGTTAATGAGTAAATAAGCTTCCATACCCGTTTCTGTTGTTATTCTGAAGGTCGTGATTGCAAAACCTGTGTTTTGTACTGTCTTTGTAAGAGGCCTTCTCTTGAATTTAGGCAATGTTCAGTTGTAGTTGCCTGCCATTGATATATGTAACCTGAGTTAGATCAACCAAAGTGTCAGTTTATAGAGAGACGATTTTCTATTTCTCCTTAACCCTTTGAGGTCCATTTATTCAGCACCTGTAAGATGCGTCATGTCTAATTTATTTTCACACGGGGTGTTTATTTTACATGCGCTGTTTAAAAGTAATTTCATTCACAGTAAAACCGCAGAGATTTCAGACTACATACAACTGCCGCACCCGCAAAATGTGTGGCTCCATTTTAAAACGGCTTCGATATGAAAATGAAAAACAAACAATCGGATACAACTTAATATTTTTATTTATAAACATCATACATAACATTTTGAGAGCAGAAACACCGTATTCACATTGAAAATTAAACTTTTTTCTTATTTTTTTCAAAAAGAGCACATATACGTGCTGTAATAAAATAAACTTTATGCAATAAACTTCTGTGTAAACAGGTGTAGAAAGCTGTACGCACATATAAAATTATAAAACTTAAATAACTAGTTATAAAAATAGCATAAAGCAAAAATATAACATAACTTATGCAGCGTGAAAGCGCTTTGAGTGAAACAGAGTTCAAAGGCTCTGTCTGTCTGTTCAGAGTTCTATTACAGCTTTCTAAGTACAATTTATGCAGAAAACATGCTTTTCAACTGTACCAGTGCATTTGCCACAGACTGCCTTTTCACAACAGTTCTGTTTTTATTGCATTTAGCAACCTGGCATTGTTTTTTATTCCATGTGCCAGTGGGCGCAACGCTGGCTGAAGGTTGAGGGGCATTTGCCAGCTGACTTTCGTGTCTCTTATCGTGTCTTTCGTGTCTCTTGGCTTTCGTGTCCCTCTGAGTGATTGTGTTGCCGCTGCACTCCCTGTACAAAACCAAAGCGTTGATGGCTGCCAGGTCCAAAACATTATAAAAAACAGCCACAGGCAACCTGTGAGGACCACCTTTGACAGAATACAGCTGTGCCATTTGATCCAGTATATCCACATCGTACTTCGTTGTGTTGTAAAATGCAACAGTCTCTCGTTTTCGTTTAGCATCAGTCCTGATGGTCACTGATCTGTCCAGAGAGCTTAGAATACGCACCTTTTAGGGCTCCCGAGTGGCGCATCCAGTAAAGGCGCTCCTCTCCCTATAGTCTGGATGTGGTAGCGGTAGGCTGAGCCTAAAAATAATTGGACATTACCAAATTGGGGAGAAAACAATAAAAATAATTGGTGCCCACTAAATTAAAGAAAAAAAAAAATACGCACACTAAGGCTGGCACAGTCGTTCTGCCTGAGAAATGTAAATAATAATTATATATGATATGTAGAATGACTTCATCAGTGTTTCAAGCACTCAACAGGATTATAATACGTTCTTTCACAATGACTTTGATTTTATTACAAAGCCCAGACTAAATTGTCAGCTACATTGTATTGATTTCAATATGCTGTATTAACTGTGGGTCTGGCGGTTGAAGAAGCAAGTGCTTATAACTTATTCATGTTTACGATTCTGCAGCTGAAACACCGTATGGTTATTTAATTTAAATATTTAGTAACACTTAAGAACGGACATGCACAAGCTATTCACATACGCAGAGATATTTAAATTTCAATTGCAAAAGCCGTTCAAAAAAGCAGCTATGGCGGTGCTAGTGTTAAAAGGCACTTCATTTCAACATAACACTCAGTACTGCATCTCTAGCCCTGCCCCACCCCTTGTTCGCTGAATTTATCACATAACTCTTCATAATCGTGCATACTGATAAATCATCTCATGATCACTTGATTTATCACCAAACTCCTCAATAATGTTATCCAAGTCATTATTTTATTATTATAACATCTCAAAAAGATTGGCAAATGTCTGTGATTTTCTTTGAGCGCTGGATGCGGAAGCAGCTATCTTGTTTGTTTATGTCTGTGGTGAAGGGACTATGCGTATTGCTCAGATCCGCCTCCTTTTTTTTTGGCTTCTCTCGGCCGCTCTCGGCCATTGAAAGCTTTTCTCGTCTTTTCCTGGAGAAAAAACAACTAGGGACCCGTGATTGATGCCTTTTTGATTGGCCAGCTTGGAAACTGCAAGGGGTTAATAAGCTGAAAATGCCCCATTCAGTTAAGTTAAACTAATTGTAGCTAACAAAATAATTCCATAAATCTTACCCATGTTGCACCTCTCAAATATGCAGCTTTGAAAGAAACTCCTGGCAAACGTGTATTTTCATTTAAAAATAGACATCTGGTTACCACAAATTAATAACTGAATATTGCAGCAACAAAACCTAGAACCCTTAAGCAAACACCATAAAATAGTAAGAGAAATGTATCTGGTGCATGGCCAAGCTAATATCCAGCAAACTGGGCTCTACAAATTTTTTGGCAACTGCAAAGATAATTAAGTGTTGGTTCAGTATCCATCTGTGACAGCTCTCTAGTTGTGCTCAGTGATTTTTTATTTTTTTTCCCACCCCATTAAGATCAATTCATGTTTAAAGGTAATGAAGCTGCTGTTATTTATACAAGGTGCAGTCAGAATATGTCATTATTGTTATTGCTCTAGTTTTTGTTTTTGTATTTTTCCTGTAGGATCCTATGAGGCATTCTGTCTTGGGATTTTCTGGAGTTTAACTTACAGCGGCTCTGAGTTCTGTGTTGTTTTAGATCATCCTGTTGCTTTTTTGCTAAGCAATGTTAGTGGTTTATATTAAAATGCACATGACGTCCATGGCTGAAACCTGTGGTAGCATGTGTCAATAAAGATATCTTAGGCTTGAATTCACTTGTTGTGTTGTCATTATAGTGTAGGTAGAAGAAACTGTTGGCTTTCTTGGAAACGTTATATCATTTAAAGAGCAAGTAGCTTCAACTTTAAAACACAAAGTAGAAAACAGAATAATGTCTTCCCAAGATCATTATGTAAATTTTAGTGAAAAAGGCAGTTAAAAATGTAAATTTGAATAGAGCATGGATAGGAAGCAAAAGCTATGGGTCTGATCACCATGTTAAATTATAACATCACAGACTTGGCACAGAGCTTTTGAATTTGATGTTCTTTGGAATCTGTTGTTTTAAAGCATCTCTACTCTGTACTCTTGCAAGCATTTTACTCTATTGAAGCGTGACTAAAACGGTTTGAATGGATAATAATAACCGGTGAAAATGACAGGGAAAACAGTGATTACAGATTGTGGTGTTTTATTATTAATCATCGCCAATTCTGGTCCGATCATCATTGCTTCCCTGTCGCCAGTCGTTTGCTGGATAATCAGTAATTCTGGTACAACACCACTGCATTTTTCATCACTTCTCCCGTAATCAAAAATGTGTTTGTTAGGCCAAAATCCAGCCTGTTTCATTTCCAGTCTTTCGCTATGTCTTATGACTTGAAATACCTTACATTGTTAAATATCGTTAGTGGTAAGGGAAACACTCATGTCAGACTGGTATTTTAGCTGTCACAGGTGGAAGCTAATGATGCATTTCTATTCAAAGCCTCTCATGTGTGGGTGAGCTGGACTGACTGGTTTCTCGACAGTATAAGGAGCCTTTATGCTGCAGAGGCACAGCTGGGCTGTATACAAATGACTAAAAGTTTAATTGTGCTGAATCTAATGAAACACCTACAGTAACAAAAAAAAAAACCTTGCCTATTAACAACATGCAGTCATTTTTTGTAGCCTAGACTGCTGTGAAATACATACCAGTATTTTCTTCACTTGACTTCATTTCAGATTGTACTTCACTTGACTTCATTTCAGATTGTACATGGTAAAGGATTTCCAGTGCATGTTCAGTGTAAGAAGCCATCTGGCTAAAATGAGTATGTAGCAGAATAAAAGCAGAACTTGTTCCATACATGTTTTTGCGCGCACATACATTTATAAAAATCACTGTTTGTCGTAACAAACCAAAAGTCTATCTACCTATCACTATCACCATAGTTATCACTATCCATTATCTGTCTATCACTCTCTCCATATCTCTTTTTTTCTAGTGCTGAGTCTGTGACACTAAACGACTGCCTCCAGCTGTCATACCTGCCTTCCAAGCGGAACCACATGTTGCTGCTGTACCCCAGAGAGATCCTCATACTGGACCTGGAAGTGAGCCAAACAGTGGGCGTGGTGGCTATTGAGAGGACTGGGATACCCTTCATTCAGGTACTTAGCAAAGCAAAATACAGACAGTGTAGACCACCAATTGTGCCCTGTTCTCTATTGTATAGATCACTGGCATATGGGATGAACACATTTAATAATACAGAAACACCCAAGTCCTAGCTGTTCAAACGTGTCCTCTTGTCCAGTGACTTCTGAATCAACTGTATCAGCATCATTAAAAAGTAAACCGGTTCAAGTGACATTTTCAATGTTTTTGTGTTTATTTATTATTATTATTATTTATTTCTTAGCAGACGCCCTTATCCAGGGCGACTTACAATTGTTACAAGATATCACATTATACATTATTTCACATTATACAGATATCACATTATTTTTACATACAATTACCCATTTATACAGTTGGGTTTTTACTGGAGCAATCTAGGTAAAGTACCTTGCTCAAGGGTACAACAGCAGTGTCCCCCACTGGGGATTGAACCCATAACTCTCCGGTCAAGAGTCCAGAGCCCTAACCACTACTCCACACTGCTGTATGTTATACTACCCTTGTTTGCAGTCATTGAGCGTTTCTTTTTGCAAATACTCAAATGTTGCAATTGTGTGTCAGTCATATCTAATAGCTGCCTTGCCAAATACATGCCTAAATTATTATTTTTTTGTGAAAGTGAACCAGTTTTGAGTGATAAAATGTACTGTACTCATTTTTTACTATTTGCAGATTGAATCCATATCAGTTTGAGTTTATCCAGGGGAGTGTGGTTTGGTTGACTTTGGGGAAGTTAGTACTGGGAAGTTTCAGTACTACCTTGCAAGGAAGTCAGTTTAATTGACCCCCCCCCCCCCACCCCACCCCAAATTTCTTGCATTTCTGGCAAAACACAGATTGCAACGTACAGTACTGTGAGTGATAGTAAACTACTGACTCTAATAAATGTGTTCATCCTATTTGTTCAGTGACTTCTGAATCACCCTGTATATGGAACTGGAAAAAAACAAAATGAAGTGTTTGAGCCTGTCCTTGGGTTTTTTTTTTTTTTTTTTTTTTTTTTTTTTTTTGCATTGATTAAATTATTATTTTTTTTTATAACTGTGGTTGTTTTCCATTAGCGCATGAAGGAGTCGGCGACAATTTGATCAAAGTAAGAACTGGCACTTTCCTGTTGTCAAAATCATATAAAAATGGTCAGGTCAAGACTGAAGTGCACTCGCATCACAAAACAATTCTCTACACCATTGTAAGAGAAGTGGCACTTTAAATACTATTTAAAGCAACAGCAGGCTCAGTTTTCTTTTGTTTTTAGGTTATTCCGTGTCGACAGAGGGATACTCTCTTTTGTCTGCATGAAAATGGTTGCATAACTCTGAGGGTCCGGAGATCCAACTGCAGTGCTGTCAAAGAACCAGGTGAGATTAAGAGGAGCTTGTTTGAGTGGCTGAGCTGTACAGGACAGTGTGCCTGGCCAAGTGGCTGAGCTGTATATGACAGCGTGCCTGGCCGAGAGGCTGAGCTGTACAGGACAGCGTGCCTGGCCGAGTGGCTGAGCTGTACAGGACAGCGTGCCTGGCCGAGAGGCTGCGCTGTACAGGACAGCGTGCCTGGCCGAGTGGCTGAGCTGTACAGGACAGCGTGCCTGACCGAGTGGCTGAGCTGTACAGGACAGCGTGCCTGGCCGAGTGGCTGAGCTGTACAGGACAGCGTGCCTGGCCGAGTGGCTGAGCTGTACAGGACAGCGTGCCTGGCCGAGTGGCTGAGCTGTACAGGACAGCGTGCCTGGCCGAGTGGCTGAGCTGTTCAGGACAGCGTGCCTGGCCGCGTGGCTGAGCTGTTCAGGACAGCGTGCCTGGCCGAGTGGCTGAGCTGTTCAGGACAGCGTGCCTGGCCGAGTGGCTGAGCTGTTCAGGACAGCGTGCCTGGCTGAGTGGCTGAGCTGTACAGGACAGCGTGCCTGGCCGAGTGGCTGAGCTGTACAGGACAGTGTGCCTGGCCGAGAGGCTGAGCTGTACAGGACAGTGTGCCTGGCCGAGAGGCTGAGCTGTACAGGACAGTGCGCCTGGCTGAGTGGCTGAGCTGTACAGGACAGCGTGCCTGGCGCCATCAGAGCTCCTCTTGTACACATGTTATTTTCCTGCATTTCTGTGTTCAGTGTATCACTTTCTTCTTCCTTAAAGTAATTATAGCTAAGGCTACGATTTTGCAACGGAGGTCATGGACATAGTGAAAATCGTGAATTTGGAAAGTCTGTTAAATCTTGGAAATGGATGTAAAAACACATTTGATTAGGCACTTCCTTTATTTCCTTAAAAGAATGCAGTATGTCATGCACTGAAAATACAAATCTGCGATGATCTGTAAGTTGTTTGGTTGTGTATGCACGCAGCATTTACGTGTAGCTATGTAGGTCAGCGAATGAGATAGCTGAGCGAACAAGCATGTAAACGGGTGACTAAAATACAGAAAACAGCTCACGGAGAACAGACGTTTACTGACTTACAGAGGCTTTCTTTACATGCTGTTTCAGAATCGTGGAAAACTCTAAACCTGGTTCATACTTCTGTCGCAACCAGCCCTTTTGACTGCACAAAGTGGTTGCGGCTGTTAGTCATACTTCAAATACAGACTGCCCTTGCGAAATTAGATAAATTGACATTTAGGTAGATGTGCTGAGTTTGTGCCTCTTATACCAGAGGTTTAAAAAAAAAAACTGAAAAGTGACATCATTGGCAGATCTGCCCTCTCAACCAACAGAGAACCCAAAAGGGAGAATTTCAGACATTAATTAGAGATGCGGGTGTGTGACAGTGAGAGATATTTGAGGTATTTTAGAATAATAGGTGAAAAATTACTGTTCCAAAATCGTAGCCTTAATTATAGCAATTCATTATAGCTAACAAAATTGTTCCATAACATTTCTCTATTCGTTTTATAGGTCGCAAATCTGAATTAAACAAATGTTCACAATCCTTGCTTTTAGACTGTCTTGCACTTCCTAGGTTATTTCACCTGGAGAGTGAAATTGCCCCCACCGCTTCTCTGGCTACTTTCCTGTCAATAACCAATCAGCTGCTCTCCCTATTGACTGACATGCTTACAGCCAGTAACATGCTTTGACACAGAAGACACTGTTGAGGTGAAGTGACCCAGTGAGTGCAAGTGCAAACAGATAACCCAGATAAGGTCACTGTCAGAATTGCACATACTCTTTTTATTTATATATATACGCTCTGAGCACACTCTTGAACTCAGGGGAGATGTTTAAGGAGGACAGAGATGTTTTAAACTCCTTGTTCGTGCTATATGTCCAGACAACTCTTTTAATAATCAGGAACTGTCTTCAAAAGGCAGGCTTCTGACTTCGACCAAATAGCAATCAGTTTTTCAGAGACCCTCAGCATGGACCACGTCAGCTTGCAAGATCAAGTTCAATGGTGGTGAATGGGGTCTTGCTTTGGGCTTATATAGGATTTTCCCTCCATTGAATACATCAAGGGTCCCAATTAAATCTGATCATCAGTCTACCTTGACAGTTCTTATCTTTGAGTTAATTATATATTCTAGAAAGATCCGGTCAACTCTTTAAAACTAATTGGAGTTAACTAATTGGATATAACTCCTTTCCAAAATATTGGAACATGATCTCATGGTTCTCATTTTCAACCCCTCCTTTCTCTAAAAAGTCAGGTGAACCAAAGTTCACAGGATCCTTACTACAATACAATACAATACGATACAATGCAAGTTTATATGTGTATTAAAAGAGATGCTGTTTTATATATAACATCAATTTTTTGTGTGATTTATATCAACCTTGGGCTACATTATATTCCCTCTGAGCAGCATACCACATCACCTTTTTTCAGATTAGTTTATTTTCATATACAAATGTGTGTTAACAAAATATTAGACACAGACTGTAGGGGGTTATCATAAGCCTTTGAATAAAAACCACTAAGCATACAGTGGTTAGTTCAGTTATTTTCATTTAAATCTAGGTTATACTGAACATGTTAAATATAATAGCCGTATATTTAACTGTACCTTGCTTGGACTAAGCCTGACCTCTCTCTCTGTTTCAAAAAATTTGCCTACACAAGCAGGTTTCAGACACCCTGTTTACTTGCCATGGCTAGTGTTTTAATTAATATGAAACTCCACTGTAAGCGCTTTTCCAAATTCACCGCATGAAGTCATTTTTGGCTCACAAACATCATCCCAATTAAAGTTGCTACCTTTGTGATAAAAAACGATACTGTAGACAACTTTTCTATTTTAAATGAAATGCTTGCTTCGGCTGCCAAGTTTTAAAGGCCTTGGATTCAGAATGGCTAATGACCAGCGAGTCTCTCTTTGACTGCCAATAAAGAACATGCCATGCCCAGCACCACTCTGCTGCAAGCAGGTAAAACCTTATATAAACTAAACATTTATATTATTCAGTTCAATTAATATTGTAATGTCTAAAAGACTTTTTGTTTAGTTGGAGACTGAACTAATTCTTAAATTGATTAAATTAAAAGAACATTATCTCAAATGTGTCTTAACAATTTGTCTACAACATTGTCAATGTCAGGCATCTGTTATAATAAACTTTTAATATGTTCTTTCAAATGACTCTATAACATATATTTCCAATTCAGAAACTTGAATAATTTTATTTTACTGTTATAAAGTCATTTAAGCTTTCAATGGAAGGTCCAGTTATTTTCATCTAAATTCAAGCCACTGTTAACATATTAGAATGTAATGGTTTTACAGTGACTGAACTAAGTCTGACCTTTTTCTCTGTTCATACAAAATCCAGTTGAAGCAGGTTTTAAGACAACCTCTCCTTTTGCCAATTTTAGTGTTGATTAATATGAGACACTACCGTAAGCATTTTCTAATACTCATTATTTTAAGCCACTGCTTTTACTACAAGCAGGTAAAAACGAGGTTACAAACTTAGTTATTTTCCTTCAATCGGTTCACTGTTAAAGTTACACTATTTCGTCTTATTTTCTTGCTTTTTCAAATAAATCATTGTAATAGCTGTATTATTTCAGTCTGTCTAGAATATTTGCTTGTAACTCAAGGGCTCATTTTAGATCGAGACTTAATACGTATTCCAAATAAGATACATGACTGGTAACCTTTGCAGAGACTTGAAAACGTGTGTGTCATACGTAAAGCAGCAATTGGTTACTGAGAAGGGGAGACCAAGCATGGAGGAGTTGAGATGGTATGAAGGGGTTATAATGAGGAAAAGACAAACAATTAGAAATACTAAAAGAAACTGGTCAAATTCAGTTTTCAGTACTGTTTTGATTCATATATTTATATCACAGGTGATGTGGCTAGTAGGGCCATTCACACCTATGCAATGTTAACCACCCAGCTGCCCATTTATTTGGGCAATTTCCTTGTTACAAATGCTCTTTTTTATTTATTTTATTGCAGATATTTCATTAGCCATCAAATAAGCAATTTGAACAGTTTTCAAAACAATTTTTGCTATGTTTTTTTAAATGCACACTGTTTTACTGTTATTATGATAAACGGAAATAACAAAATAACAATAATGTGTTTACAATTGCAGCATTATAAACATAACAACTTTTTTTCCAATGACAGCATTATATAAGTATAAATAAAACATTTTTGCAATGGCAGCATTATAATAACATTATAATACTTGTGCAGGCACATCACTTTTTAGAAATAATTTTTTGTGTGATAGATTTCAAATCAGACACACTTCAAACCCTCATCTATGCTAAAGTCTTTATCGGGCACATATACATCAGAAAACTTGCGAAACTAATTTGCAATCACGTCATATACAGTATCTTCCCCCAGTTTCAGGCACAGGTGTATAGCGCTGTTATATGAATTATTACCTGTGAAATGTAGGTATAATAAATAAATAAGTCGTTTTGACCAGCACCATTTTTCACTCTCAGCTTTGTGTATACAGATGACCCGGTCTGTCAAGCACATTTCTTAGCCATCTGCCAGTAAAAAACAAAACTGCATACACTTTTACAATACAGTTTTCTTATTTTTTTCATTGAGGCACGTTAAAAAGACGTGTTAAACATTGCAGATGCACATATAAGCGCCTACACGCTATCATCACGGGAGTGACAAATTTGGACTTGCATGTGCTCCACGTGGAAATCGTGGGATAAGCAGCTAGGTGGTTAATGTCTAATAAGTGCAAAATCAGCATAGGCACATTGCTCTTAATTGATAATGGAGGTTATCTGTCTGTTTATCAACTGTGATTAAACTAGCTAGCTATGGACATTTTTATAACACTAACAAGCCAAGGACATTTTTTTTTAACACAAGTTACTGCAAGCATCAAGATCTGAGAGAATATGAAGGAGTATGTCACGCTTGCATGTTTCTCTGCTCTTGTTTCCTCTGTGCTTATTTGTTTCTTTGTCTTTGCCCCTAGATCCAGATCAGTCTGTTCAAGAGCTGGCCTATGATCTCCGCTGTCAGTGTGATGCAATGCGGGTAACGAAGACCGTGCGTCCCTACAGAATGGTGTGCTCCCCTGTTAGTGAGAACTCGGCTGCCCTCATCGTCAGCGACGGGAGGGTGATGATGTGGGAGCTGAAGGCTCACGCTACACGACCCGATACACAGTACAGGTATTCACACAACCCCTAAATTGACACCAGTGGGAGGCAGCCCCTAGCTGATGACTTTTACATGCTGCTTTAAGAGGGTGGGTCTTCATGTAGCTTGCATTGCTACTGCTCTGCATAGGGTTGGAACAGTAATCCATTATTGTAATATTATTGATCATTTGTTAAGTCCATAGTTTATTTAATTTATAAATAACCTTATTGATAACCTTTTTTCTGACAGTCGTATCTGCAATGTATAGAACATTTGTTATCAAATTTACAAAGTTTCTTTTAGTATTTCTAAATGTTTCAGAACTAGTTATAATGAACATAATTGGCTGTAGTAGCTCCAATTACAGACACATATATTGTGTTCCACTCTGAGCAAACCCAAGCAGCTGATTTGATTACAGATATATAAAAGCACCTATACATATTTCAAACATCACAAAATGAAAGGGGCCACCACTACATATTCTTTTTAACATGTGCATCTCTTTTCTTTGTGAAACAGTTCAGGAGTCTCTCCTCTGTACTCTCCAATCTCTTTCTGTGGAGTGCCGCTGAGACTGCACCAGAGAAGGATACCTGATCTTTCACTAGACAGCATGATAGGTAATTCAATTCAATTCAATTCAGTTCAATTCAGTACTCCTTTTCGACCTAGCTTATTCCAAGAGGAAATCAACTTTTTCAATTAGATAGGAATCTTCACAGCTCTTTACTTGTTCTGAGTCACCCTTGTCGATCTTCAGTATCGCCAAACCGACGTTTCTAGGATAAATTTGGATATTGCTTTTTTTTTACTTTATATATATATATATATAATTATACACACAGTTGATACGGCTATCAACAAGATTAAAACAAATAATAATATAAAATATTATATAAATAATATTAAAATAATGCAAGTATACTGTACGGTATATTTAATAACCGATTACCACAAACAGACAGTAGTCGTCGGTAAATTTAAAAAAAAAAAAAAAAAAGATAAATTGCCGAACACAGCAAGATATTACTGAGCTTAAGTTAAAGCACTGCTGAAGGACAGCAGCCTCGGGAGAAAAAGGGACAGATGGTGCAAAATACAAGCAGAAAAGAACAAATAAGACAAATAACATTAATTTAAAGTTAGACAAAGTTAGACACAGATAATTAGACTTGTGAATTTTATTTTATTATTTAAAGAGCTTAAATGTTTTCTATCTTTCCGCAAAGTAACACACTATGCAAGACTGAGAAGAGACAAAGTCATGCTGCTCATATTTATAGCCTTTGTTGTCTTGGCACATGCGTGCTGATCGCCCGATCGCCTGATAACCGCGTTCGTAACCGGCTGTGCTCCATCCAGACATTTTTAAGCCAATCATAGCCAGTACTCTGTCTGCAATATCTGCAGTTGGTTTTGTGTGTGTGTGGGTTTACAGCAGAATTTGAGTGGGGTTGTGTGTATGCTGCAACCTACCTTGCTTCCAATTTCTTATTCTTACTATGATTGGCTGCAAAAACAACAGGGCTAACCATTGATTGGATAATGTTTTGTTGGGTGTGTTTTTATTGTGCACAGGTTTCCTAGTAACTGTAATATTATTTGTGTAATAGAAAATAAAAAATAACTCGTTATTAATATCTCCGAGTCACAGAGCCCAAATGTTCAAGTCCGAGTAACACAAGGTCGAGTCCAAGTCAAGTCCGAGTCTTTTGCCGGTGGTCGCTCCAAGCGTTTCAGAGCAGGACGTGGTGATGAGCGAGGAAGAACAGGACACGATTTCTATCGTGGCTTCCTGGGATGAGGAATCCTTCCTACGGGAAGAGACACAAGAGCAAGACCTGACCCAAGAAACGGTCCCCAGCTGTGAGCTTGCCTCAGAGTCTGAGGCTTCCGTGCCCGCGAGCTTGGTTCGGGCGTTTATGGAGCGAGCCTCCAACTTCTTATATTGTGGCAGACTAGGGGCAATCAGCAGGCAGGTATAAAGCAGAACAGACATGTTTGTTCAGTCTGTGTAAAGCGAGGCTGACACGGTGAAGAGACCTGTGTGGTTTTAGAAAGAGGTACTGTGTGAACCTTTTTTGTGTTTTGTATGTGTTTACAGGTGTTTTGTTCTAATCAGTAAACGGCTTAGCCATCTGATGATAGTTAGGGACTGAAATTTAAAAAGTACTCCATATGTGACTTAGGTTTTTGTTTTCATTTCTTTTATTTCTGTAAATATTAAAACTGCACATAGTGCTATTCAAACACTGCAAATCTTGTGTCTGGGTCTGTTTTAAAGGGGCTACGAACCTAAAAATAGGTGAAATATTTCTCTCTCTCTCTCTATCTCTCTGTGTATATATATATATATATATATATATATATATATATATATATACATACATACAGTGCCTTGCATAAGTATTCACCCCCCTTGGACTTTTCCACATTTTGTAGTGTTACAACCTGTAGTGTTTTTTTATTGTGACACAAAAGTTAATTAAACAACAAAAAAAAGACATTTGTTGGTTGCTTAAGTATTCACCCCCCTGAGTCAATACTTGGTAGAAGCACCTTTGGCAGCAATTACAGCTGTGAGTCTTTTTGGGTAAGTCTCTACCAGCTTTGCACATCTGGATCCTGCAATTTTTGCCCATTCTTCTTGGCAAAATTGCTCAAGCTCTGTCAAGTTGGATGGGGACCGTTGGTGAACAGCAATTTTCAAGTCTTGCCACAGATTCAATCGGATTGAGGTCTGGGCTTTGACTGGGCCATTCTAAGACATTCAGGTTCTTGTTTTTAAACCACTCCAGTGTAGCTTTGGCTGTGTGTTTAGGGTCATTGTCCTGCTGGAAGGTGAACCTCCGCCCCAGTCCCAGGTCTCTTGCAGACTGAAACAGGTTTTCCTCTAGAATTTCCCTGTATTTGGCTCCTTCTATCTTGCCCTCAATCCTGACCAGTTTCCCAGTCCCTGCCGATGAAAAGCATCTCCATAACATGGTGCTGCCCCCACCATGCTTCACCGTGGGGATGGTGTTCTCAGGGTGATGAGCAGTGTTGGCTTTGTGCCACACATAGCGTTTTGTGCTAAGGCCAAAAAGTTCAATTTTGGTCTCATCAGAGCAGAGAACCTTTTTCCACATGTTTGCTGTGTCTCCCGCATGCCTTTTGGCAAAATCCAAACGGGATTTGATATGGGTTTTTTTCAGCAATGGCTTTCTTCTCGCCACTCTTCCATAAAGCCCAGCTTTGTGGAGCGTCCGGGTTATAGTTGTCCCATGGACGGTTTCTCCCATCTCAGCTGTGGATCTCTCCAGCTCCCTCAGAGTTACCATTGGCCTCTTGGTTGCTTCTTTGACTAATGCCCTCCTTACCTGGTCACTGAGTTTTGGTGGACGGCCTTCTCTAGGCAGAGTCGTGGTTGTGCCATATTCTTTCCATTTTTTAATAATGGATTTAACGGTGCTCCGGGGGATGTTCAGTTTGGGATATTTTTTTATAACCCAACCCTGATTGGTGCTTCTCCAGAACTTTATCCCGGACTTGTTCTGATAGCTCCTTGGTCTTCATGATGCTGTTTGACCAGAAACAGGTGTATTTAATCTGAGATCACGTGACACTTTAATTGCACACAGGTGGACTCCATTCAACTAATTATGTGACTTCTGAAGGCAATTGGTTGCACCAGAGCTTATTAGGGGTGTCACAGCAAAGGGGATGAATACTTATGAAATCAAGACTTTTCAGTTTTTTATTTGGAAATAATTTTGAAAAATATGTAGATTTTTTTCCCCACTTCGACATAATGGACTATTTTGTGTAGATCTTTGACAAAAAATCCCAATTAAATCCATTTTAATTCCAGGTTGTAACACTATAAAATGTGGAAAAGTCCAAGGGGGGTGAATACTTATGCAAGGCACTATATATATATTGCTGACACCATTGACTCTTAGGAGCTACAATGAAAAAGTAGTAAAACATACTACTGTAGGTGGGCAGATAGATGCCACCATATATCCCCTACTATTAGTTTAGGCTTGATCATTTATTGTACTGAAAAATGTATAATTGGTGATAATTGTGTTTGTAACTGCCATCTAAAGCTAAAAATTAAGAAAAAGATGTGAGAGAAGAACTACAAACTGGCGATACAATCGCAACAACATGCTTTCAGATAATTGTGATTAATTTCCTTGCAGGACAAAGTGTGATTGCTGGGGAGGAGCCCCCGAAAGCACCCCTGCAGCAGGAGGTCCAGCTCAAGTTCCTCCTCACAGGGCTGCTCTCTGGGCTGCCCCTGCCTCCCTTCGTCATCCGAATGTCCCCCCCCCTCACCACCAAGAACATCAACCAATATCAGCCTCTGCTGGCCGTCGGTAAGAACAATTCAAACTTTTCTCTCCACAATCCACAGTGTTGAGACTGTTCCCTGTGAAACATCAGTACTCTGCATAAAACAAGCACCTACTTTCAGTACTCTATTTAAGAGAGGCTTTATATTAGTGGTCCCAACTCTGGAATATGTATTTTCTTACCCATTTAATGTCATGTTATGTCTGTTCTGTATGATTCTCCAGGGATGGAAAAAAAACTCCCATTGTATAGCAGTTTGATCCATTTCTAGTTTTACTATGTTTATTAAGACACACCTGAGCTTGTTACCTATACACTGGGGCTAATCAAGCACATATTGAGACCTGGAATGGGTGCAACTGCTATGCAATAGGAGTATTATTTAATCCCTGTTCCCTGTTGTTAGATCATTGTTACGTGTCATGCGCTATTCTTGCAAAAATGCTTCTGAAAAACCTTGTCAAGGGTGATGATGGGGATGCACTTTAGCATTGCACCAGCTTTAATGCATAATGCATCACGAGCACAGCGCAATGCTAATACTATTCCCTACCTCACTTTCCTACTAACAGCCTAGATTAGTTATTTCAGAATTATACAGAACTTACACCGTAGGGTATAAGAAACCATTAAGAAATAATAAGAACATTGAATAAAGCAAATGTTTAAGTGTGTGAGATATGCTATTGTGACATCAGAGACACAGCTTATATAATACAGAATACAAAATATCAGAGAGGCATTTGCAATACATATGGCTTAGCATGTGCTGCTGTACATGTTGCTGGTGTTCCTAATTACTTGTCCAGCCCATGGAAGTGGAGGCTCCTTGCAAGGACCCCCATCTGCGCACAATGTGCTTTCGTATAAATAAGCTCTGTAAAATCTAACCAACAGCTCAAAGACTTCTTGATGCACACACAGGAAATGGAGATTCGAGTCTGCAAAGACAGGGCCATTAGTAATCATCACTGTGGGCTAATAATAAACCACTGGCGTAAGAAACGAGGCTGGTAAAGATGAACTACATTATAAATTACTAATCTTTAACCACCCAGCTGCCCATTTATTTTGGCAATTTCCGTGTCAAAAAGTGGCTTTTTTATTGCATATTTTTCATTCTTAGCTCTCAAATAAGCAATTTGGACAGTTTTCAAAACAATTTTTGCTTCATTTTTAAAAATACACACTTATTGTTGTTATTATGAAAAAGGGAAATATATTATTTCAATAGAACTTAAATAACAAATTAACAATTTGTTTGCAATTGTAGCATTATATCAACACATTTTTTTTTTCCAATGGCAGCATTATATAAGTATAAATAACATCATTTTTTTTACAATTGCATCATTATAATAACAGTACGGCAGTAAGTCATTGCACAGTCATAGCACTTTTTAGAAATTCAATGCGAATGTCTTTATCTGATACATATACATCAGAAAACTGGTGCCGCAAATTTTCAATCACTTCATATACAGGGTAATTAGAAAGTAAGTTTACCACATCATGCACCATATCATTGATGTGGTAAACTTACTTTCTATCTTCCACAGTTTTTGGTACAGGTGTGTATTGCTGTTATATGCATTATTATCTGTGACGTGTACTTCATCAGCAGAATAAATAGGTAGTTTTGACCAGTATTAATCCTGACAAGGTTCCCTTACAACCCCTTGTAACATCAATAAAGAAATACATACCCTCATCTCATTCTCTGTAGCAGGTATCCATTTTTTACTTGGCAAATGCAGTTCTCCACTTTTTACTGCTTTATTTATGGATGGGCTGGTCTGTCAAGCACATTTCTTAGGGACTGCTGCCATCTGCCAGTGAAAAACTGCAGACTATAGTAACGTATATTCTGCCTATTGGTTTAGTGTAGCACATTGAGAAGACGTGATAAACTTTGCAGATGCACATATAACCCATATAAAATTATGTACACATATAACACATATAAAATTATTCTCACGGTAGTGACAAATTTGGACTCGTGGAAATCGTGGGATAAGCAGCTGGGTGGTTAAAAACATAAATATACTATATATATATATATATATATATATATATTAGAAGTGTGTTGAGCGAATATTTATATAATCAAACACAAATAAGATTTCGATTTCTATTAATTGAGTAATCTGTTAATTTTGATTAATTGGATTTATTTATTTATTTTGTATTTAATGCACAAAAAACATAAATAAAACAGAATGCACCCCACTATATACTAGATGATGTTCTTTAATCTTATCTCTTCAGTACTGGTTTGGTTGTCTTACTCTGTTGATGGTCTCTATCTAAATAGCAAGTGGCAACTCACTCAGTCAAGACCACATAACAACCATTTACATTTATTAATCAGAAAATGCTTTCTAGCATAACTCTGAGATGGTTAGCTTGTAAAATGTAGACATAACTACAGTAAAATACTATTCACGTAAAATGAACATAAAAAGTCTGTACTGTAGGTGTATTTTGAGTAGTATAAAAATACTTAACTTTTTCATAACTCATTAACTTGTAATATGCAAAAATAACACACACACTATTCACTTCGAATGAACACAAGTCTGTACTTTAGGTCTATTTTAGCATTACAAAAATAAAGGGAGACAAAAAATAAAGTCAAAAGTTTTCTGACAACACTTGTTTCTTGAAAGAACTGGACTCACTATTCACTAAGGCAGTTTAATTATGACGCGGGCATCACTGTTGTCACATGAACACATTTCAACATGAGCAAACATAAGGTGTAACACAAATTAGTTAACAGACAAAAGAAACACATTATGCCAGCACTACAATAGACGCTAACCGTCTCCCCGACCCTAGCATGTCTGCTGACTGTTTTTCTTTTCTTTTCTTAAACTACAACTATGCTTCTGCCAAAAAGTACAGTACTACTGCTATTTATGGAATCAGCCGTGTAGCAACAGAATGACTGGAAAACATTTTAAATATATATATATATATATAAAGCAGTTAGGTAATTTTATTAAAGAATCATCTCACAGCAATTAAGTCAGTTTTGTCAGAAGACTTGACTTCTGCAAAAGAGTACTTGTTATATTGTGTTTCACTAAAGGCACTTCAGTAATTATGAAATGACCTAATAGCTTGTAAGAATTGAAAAAGAGAAATGTTGTATTTCATTTGTGTGATTAGATAAGCATATTTTGCTTTACAATCGATGATTTTAAATATTCAGTTTGCATTGCGTTAAAAGTTTACGGTGCTTTGTAACATATGCATTGCTGTTGTCTATGTACACATCCTTTTTCCTTATGAATATTTTCTAAGTGTGTGTAATTGAATTTACTAATTAAACAATTATTTAACTGGGAGAGATAATGTATATAAATAGGGGTGTTCCTAAACAGCAAACACTATCCACCTGACGAAGACACGAGAGTGTCGTAACGCGCTGTGGTGCACAGCTATCTGTTGATATGCTGCTTTTGTTTTTAACTATAAAATGCAATAAGTTTTAATACGTAATTAGTAGTGGTCATGTTCTTATAAATAGAAGTTATATGATGAGTGTGCAACTATGATGTCTCTACATATGTATATATTCCTGTCAAAATTTCTTATAGCTTCCAGATGTATTTGTTTAAATTAGAAATATGTGAAAACCCATTGCTGGCCACTTTATTAGGACACCGTTGTGTTCACACGACATGGCATAGCTGCAAAGTGCTGGAAGGTGTCTCGAGATATGTTAATCTATTTGTACAATTTGTGCAGAGGTAGGCATAGGAATTGTTCAAGGTGATGCTCAATTGGATTGAGATCCAGGCATTATGGTGGAAGGTGGAAGAAGAGTCCTTCTACTCATCGGCCTCATAGTACAAGAGCAGCATAGTTGGGGGGGGGACTTGATCCACAGTGTTGCTTAATTAAATTATGGCATTCATCCAGACAGGTCCTAATAAAGTGACCATGCATGGCCACAAAGCAAACCCTCAAACATTATCACTCACAAATTACAGAAGAGCAGGGGAAATGTAGATAGTGACAGATCTTTGTTTTTTGCTAATAACTTTGTATTTATTTATAAGTAACAAATATGTATATTTACACTATTCTTTCAGAAATAAGAACGGAGAAATGCATATTACACGGCAATTTCACGAAAATAGTGTTAACCGTGAAAGAAATCCAGCCTTACTGCTAAGTCTTGCATTGTACATAAGTAGATTTGACAAAAAATATAATAAAAAATGAAACACCTGTGAAATGCAGCATGCACTTTTTTGTGAATGGACTCATGTGATATAATCTTTTTTTTTTTTAGTGTGACACATCTAAACAACTTGCAATATCTGGCATTTATGTCCTTTACAAGAATTCAAGCCCCCATAAGCCTTGCCTTCCCAGTACCTGTTGCTTTTCCTATGACTGGTGTTTTTAGGGTATGCCCCTGTGTTGAGTGCATTCCTTTATATGACATTCTGCGAACTGGAAGTATAGCATTGGGAAAATCTATCTATTTTCTTTACTAATAGCTTCAAATAAAATACATAAAAAAAATAAAATAATAATAATAATCTAAATCACCTATACCATAATGTGTGCATGTTTCATATAGGAAATTGTGAGACTTACGAAATCATGGACGTCATGGTAATATTGACTGGAATTATTTAACCCTTATGTTCTTTGATTTAATAACCCCAGTTGTCTTGAAAGTAATTAATTAGAAATGCTTCAGAAATGCTTGAAAGTTTATTGCTGAGTCAGTAACTTTATCATCTAAACAAACAATGTTTCCTGCGAACAGCGTTTTGAAATATATAGCTTTGGGAATGTAGCCCATTGTGCATAACAGTCATCAACACCTTTGTGTTTTTTTAAGGTACTAGCAATGGATCGGTGCTGGTCTACCATCTGACCAGTGGATTACTGCACAAGGAGTTAAGCATCCATTCCTGTGAAGTAAAGTAAGCCTTTTGATCACTGTACAGTGTGTCTGTCAGCATCCATTCAGAAACCACACACAGATTACCACATCTATCGGCGAAAGAGACACTGTAGCAGCATTCTAGAGATTTGTTTCACAAAGAGGAATAGTTCAGTATCCCTGGAATAATTTATGCTTGTGCAATTAGAAAACACATACTGATAATCTGAAGAGGGATCATGCTAACTGTTATTTTAATGCCTCTCTTGTCAGAATATTAGATCTCAGCATGCCAGAAGGTAATATTAAAAATCAATTAGATGTAAAACAATGCAGAAGGTTTGAAGGACAGACTGTGCTTTGAACAGTGTTACTGTCTGTTTTTTTGCTAAGATGTTGACATGTGAACAGCAGTCTGGTAGAACAGAAGGTAGGAAGCACTTTTTGTAGACAATTGTAAATGCATGGAATAGCCTTCCAGCTGAATTGAAAGAACATTTCAAAAAGAACAATTAGATTATATGCTTTTAAATTAGATCCCCCTTCAGGTACATTTGTATAAGGGTCTAATTACCGTTAAATCATTAAATAGGGCCCTCTCTGGTGTCTTTACATATTTTTACTGACAGTAGTGCACCACAGAGACTTACATGCATGGTTAGATGCTTGATTTGCCTATAACACATATAATATTCTTGTACATTTTACACCAACACTGTTACATTGAACCCAAGGAAAAAAAAAATCTATTTCTTACAGGGGTATCGAGTGGGCAAACTTGACTAGCTTCCTTTCTTTTGCCACGTCGACACCAAATAACCAAGGCTTGGTCAGAAACGAACTGCAGCTGGTGAACCTCCCAACAGGTACGTAATAAAGCATCTTTAATTATATTATATATGTACAGTGTTTATTTTGATTCCTTCACAAAAAATCGTATCTTGGGTTTTTGAGTCTTGTTTATATAAGGTAAAATTCCACACACCAACATTTACACATAGTATTGTATTCATCATGAAAATCAAAAGGACATTGCATATGGATGAAATGTGCTTACCTACAATCACCATTTTTATACTAAGGGAAAACAATTACACATAACTTTCAAGATAAATAGTTGTATATACACACAGCGGATGCGAGATTCAATTGAATTTCCTAAACTTTTAAACTTTAGCATGACACACATTTAAACTTTAACATATAGACAATTTGGGTAATCAATCAAAAACTCCAGAGAAGCCCTCCATTAGACTGCTGTCATGGTAATGCACTGGAGCATCAAGACTGCATGTCCACAACATTGTGTGTATGGAAAACACACTTTCAATAAATAACTTTACACTGCACGCATCCTGCTGTACGATCACTGTATGACTGATATTTGACATGCATGTCTTTGACAATGGTTAAACATTTTAGGAAAAATTCTTGAAAAACTATTAACATTCCCAGTCCACAGTTAAATTGCCATTTTTAAACTGTCCAGAAATGGGAAGACATTTTTGTAACCTGCTAAATAATTCAAATAAACAGCAGCCCTGTAAAATAATGCATCTTCATTCTATCGCTCTACCACTCTTCATCTGAAAATGCAATTGTTTGTGTAGATTCCAGGATCAGTGCGGCGGGCCCTTTGTATTTTACTCATTTGTCATTACTCAGATTCAAGCAGAGCACTGTTGTTTTGCAGAAAAATAACTTTTGTTCTGCAAGCATGCCTATCCATTTTTTTTTTTGTGAAATGAAGAAAGCAGTTGAATAATTAATGCACCAGCCACACTGTGACATGCTTGCATATATGTTCTTGTTTTAGTGCCAATAAAACAAGCACTGATCACAAATCTTAACAATTAAAATATATTTACTGTTCATGATGTTCTATATCACTAGAATTACTTTGTTTTCAATGTAGCCTTATATATAGTTAGCCTTCCACATTTTCGGTTTTTATCTTAACACATTTTTCCTGGGAATTTTTCAGAGTTTATTTTACAAATATTAAAATCAGTACAAAAATTATTTTTTTAATTGAAAAATCAGTGAAAAAAATCTCAGTATACACACTTTACATGTGGAATATGATCGTAGCAGTTCTGGTTTCTGATTAGGTTTGATGTTCTTGGCATGTCTTTTGAGGCACAGTCTGTGCAAGTCATGACCACGTTTTCCCAAGTTAGCCCTAATATCCCTTTAATATTAGTCGGTTAAAGATAACAAAACCTTATAGATAATAAGACTTTTAGTTCTTAGTTCGTCCCAATAAGCTTCCAGTTTATTTTGTAGATTCTGCTTATGCAAGACAATACTGTTTTCGTCAACATGACACAAGCAGCTGCAGAAGGAGCAGCACATCAGTGAGGCAGGTCAGCATGAGAGCAGTGGTAGGTGCAGCTGTCAATCGATGAGCCAGTATAAGTGTTAAGGATCAGTGGCACCAAAAAAGAAACACATATTAATGCTGTTCCTCATACAAGTCAACCACAGCCTTGCAAGCAGCAGCAGGAACAGCAATATCATCAGCCATGTTGATTCACCAAACGTTGTTAAATCCTCTGCACTGTTGAGCACCAAGTGATGTCACTTTCGACTCAGCGATGCAGAGCACCGATGAATAAAACAACACAGCCATACAGTGTAGAGCTGCTTATTACAATGTCAGAGTCAAAATAAAACAGTGTTTTAATCAAAATATTGTGTATTTCCTAAAAAATAGTACCGGGAAAATACTGAATAGTAGACTGAAACTCGGGTATATATCAGTAAAAACCGAGGTTCACTTAAAAACAATTTTTCGGTAAAATTCAGAATAAACCGGAAATGCGGAAAGCTATGTATTGTATGTCTAGGGTTTCTGGTTTTCTGTGTTTTACTCTGACTTTTCTACTCTCCTTTAAGAATACAGTTGATACCTGTTAAGCCATTCGTGTATCTTAATTACAACTGAGAAATGTGTTAATAGTAAAATTGATTTAATTAACTTTTTTTTTTCTTTCTGTGAAACAACTAAATTGACTTTTAAATCAGCCAAGCCTTCATTTTTCATAAACAAACAGGACGTACAAACGAGATTGGAACATGTTAGTAAGCGACTAATCTTTATTAAACTATAATGAAAAATAAAGTATTTTATGCTGGACACACTATATTACTATTGTGATTCGTAATTGTATTTACATAAAGGTGAGTCGCTTCTGCTTTTAAATGAAAAAGTAAGACTTTAAAAGCCTGTAAATTAAATCCATTTTAATATTAACACGTTTCTCAATTGTGATTGAGAAAAACAAATGACTTAACAGGTATCAGTTGAGGAAGTCGGAGGAAAACACAGAAAATCAGAAACCCTAAGTATATCATAATGTTGGGAATTTTGTATAATTTTCTTTTATCAGTATTAGAACATAATAGTGTATAGGGGGCTGTACAATATAAGCCAACATAAACTCCATGAGACCTGTATCTTACACACACCCTACTATATATGTGTTATAATATACAGTTAAAGAAGAATAATTAAACAGTATAACTCATTTTAATGTGACATCATTTCCATCTGATGTATTACAGTCCTCTAATCGGAGATCTGTTGCTTAAATCATTTCAGTTCATCTTTTTTATTCCAATCCCAAGGGTGTCCAACTTTAGTTTGCTTTCAGTCTGCTTTCAACTGGATTCCTGCCCACATATTAGTGATTATTAGTTTATTTGACAGACCCCTTTATCCAAGGCAATTTACAGGTGTACAGTGCAATACAAGGTTACAGTGCCAAAACAATATTTAAGTATAATATAGTTTACAGCAGGGGTCTCCAACCTTTTAACTGTTAAGAGCTGCTTCTGATTTGCAAAAACATTTGCAAGCCACTCCTCAAAGAACTCCAAGCTAAAAATAAAAAGAAAATGTTATTCTTACCTAGAACGACACTGCATGCTGTCTACCAGCCCAGCAAAATATGCCTTGCAATTAGAAAGCACAACCCTGATGGAGTCATTCAGATTCTCGTCACTGATTTGATAAAGTTCATGCCTGAAAAGGCCAATTCACATAGATAAGTGGAACCAAATAAAGACACCATTCATTGCTGCTATGCAGAGATTTCTGTGCTTGTCCTTGTCCACTAAAGTCCAGAAGTCAGACTGGGTATCTTGCTTTCTACTGAATATCGTTTTGAAGATTAAGAATCTCCATTTTCAGTTCAACACAATCCAGATTAAACAGTGACCCCACTTGTTTAGAAATGTCACTTACATCCACATCCATAAAGGGATTCAGAGCAAACATTACACAAGGTTCCAGCTGCTGAAAATCATGAAATATGTCATTAAATTCTTGCCTAAGTCTGGTCAAGAGATTGCAGTATTTACTGGGTCTGGTCAAGAGATTGCAGTATTTACTGGGTCTGGTCAAGAGATCGCAGTATTTACTGGGTCTGGTCAAGAGATCGCAGTATTTACTGGGTCTGGTCAAGAGATTGCAGTATTTACTGGGTCTGGTCAAGAGATTGCAGTATTTACTGGGTCTGGTCAAGAGATCGCAGTATTTACTGGGGTCCAAACATTCTGCACGGCTTCATTTCCCTCAGCTGTTTCTTCCACAACCAGGAAAGTGCTGGATTTTTTTTCTTCTGCAGCTGTTGCACCCAATAATCCAACTTTCATTTGCAAGCCTTCGCAGCACTTATCATGTCTGCAATTGTTTTTTTTTGTTTTCATTGCAATTCACAGTTCAGGCTGTTTCATTTCTCCGTGACTTCAGTTAAAAATGCCAAGTCAAGCAGCAGCACACTGCCAGTCAACTGTGCACAACTTTCGTTTCTTGACTCCAAGAAAGTTGTAATTTCTGACGCAAGAGAAAGCATTCGTCGCAGTACTCTCCCTCTGCTAAGCCACCTTATTTCAGAGTGAAGCAAAAGATCACTATACTCACCGGAAACTTAATTGAGTAGTGTTTGAAAGTGACGGTGTTGTAGGGCTCTAGCTCGAATTCAGTTAACTGTTTTTACAACAGGAGTCATAACATGGTCATATCCCATTACTTTGCCACAAAGTGCCTGTTGTTGATGTAAATACAGTGGTAGTTGAGGGAAATGGGAAATCAGAGTCTGTCTTGCAACATGCAATGAAACCCACGTGACATCCAGTTATTGCGGGGGCTCCATCCGTTGTTACTGACAGAAGCTTTTTGAGCGGTATGTTCTTTCTAGCAAAATAATTTTTAACCTCATTATAGATATCTACCCTTCTGGTTTTAGCTTTTAATTGCAATTATGTCAAAAGCTAAAGTCCTCAAGCATCATTCAAACAAATACAGCCAGCTGAGCAGTGTCTCTCGAGTCAACAGATTCATCACACTTTAATGAAAACCACTGACAACAATATAAATCCCTGTCTAACTGTTCACAGACATCTTCGGATAATGCCGATACTCTCCTTCCTTGCTACAGTGTTAGCTCCCAGCTGCACGTCAGTTATAACAGACATTTGTGACTTGTTTTTTAAAACTTTGAATAATGATTGCACCCTTTACCAATGCACCATCTGTAAATGCCGTCTTGTTTTTTGCTAGAAAGTAAGCAACTTGGAAAGGGGCTTCTGTTATAGCATTTGCTTTTTTTCACTGGTTTGGTACAAAAAATGACTGCTGTTTCTGCAAAGTCGGCTTTAGTTCACTTTTTTGACTCGGAGATTGCTTCCTGCAGAAATGTTTTTTCAGAATCTTTATGTACAGTTACGTAGTGCCTCTCAACATTGCTATTTTTTCCAACTACAATTCCCGCACCACAAATCAGCCAAACATACTTGTCTTTTACTCATTGTCCCACTCTTTGTGGAAATAGTATGTTTTTTGGACGGACCTGCGTCTGCATCCATGATTCACGCTGAACCGATGAGGTGTAGTGACAGACTTTATTATTTTTTTTAATACATAAAATAATAACTGCGCGTGCGTTCCAACTCGGTAACTAATAATGAGATTCCCAAACTACTATGATAAGCCTGTATTGTTTACGATGAAGTAACACACACACACACACTTGTGTGTGTGTGTGTGTGTGTGTGTGTGTGTGTGTTTGTATGTGTGTGTGTGTACTTGTCAGGAGCTACTTTTAAGGCACCAGTGAGCTGCCAGTAGCTTGCGATCGACATGTTGGCAACCCCTGGTTTACATTAAGTGCAAATACTACTAGAATGCACTAAGAGATAAGAAGTTTAGCATTAAAACAATTTGTATCTACAGTGACATAATAGGAGTGCAAGGATAGTGCTTCAGCTGAGAATCCATACAGTCACTATGGTTTATATCATGTTGTATAATAATGGCATTGTCGTCATTATTAAGCTAAGCACTGTGATCAGACATGGCTCTCGAGATTAATTTCAATGATCACTAGTGTGGATGTCAGGAGTCTTATCTGTCTTTTTTTAACTCAATAAACAGTTTATGAAAAATAAAAATAAATTATTCATGTGTGTCCGAAGGGAATGTTTTTGATCAGAAAAATGAATTAATTCCATCCAGGAGATTGCAACGTAATGAGGTATGGTGCTTGAATGATGAAACTCATCACCTGAGGCGTCAAATGATGTCATACATACTGTGTTTTCCCATGAGCCTGTGTCTTAATGAAAAAAGTGTGTGATTGCAGAAAAAAAGGCCAGCGAGGTGGTATTACCTCCCAGGCAAAAAAAGACTCACTACTCAGGGCATGAGAGATGCAAGGGATCTGACAGGTCAATTACGTGGGCTTCACTACATGCCAGCAGGCGTGGGATTTCATTCTGATTGTTTTTAAATAACTTCTTCCTCCTAGGCAGAAGCTTGGCATTCCGCGGCGAGCTGGGCAATGACGAGACGCCAATCGAAATGATTAAAGTGTCTCATTTGAAGTAAGTATGCCTGGGGCACTCCCGAAAAGAAAGAAAGAAAGCTCAAGTGTTGACATATTGATTCTGTTCATGGTTACACCCCCTGCCTCCTCTAATCAAAGGGTTGATTTCATTAGAAACTCAATACTTTTGAAAGCGTGATCATGAAAAGGAACAATTAATGGCTTCCAACAAAAGGCAGAATTAAACTTCTATCTGTTTTGCTACAGAGGTGTAACGACTTTCAAAGCAGTGTTTTCACTTTTCTTTTGTCGTCTTATTATTTAATCCATTACTTTTATATGACGGGCATTTCTGTTAATGGATCCAGCATTTTCTGAATGGTATGATGGATAGTTCAAAACCTAAAGGCGCTGTTAAAGCAAGTAGTCATTTATTCTTTATGAAAATATAAAGGAAATTGCATGTGTTAATTTTTACCTCAATGTGACGCAAGGTTTAGTCATGCCATCCTCCTACCCACAGTACGCATTGTTTTAAAGGATTGAGACCAATATTTTAAATCCATTTTCTTACCTATTTACCACAAGCAACATTATCCCTGATGTTCTTTTTTTGTATTATTGTGGTTCTGTTTTTGTACTTTAAATCAAAGATAACACAATAGAATGATTGTGCTGTCTATCCAATTTCTGCCCAGTGGTCTTGATGTGACCTTCAGTACAGCAAGTGAATAGATATACCAGAAATAAACTGTATCATTCGTAGAGTCGTGCTTATAAATCTGTCTTTTATTGCCCATTTGAACTCACTGACAATCTTAGCTCATTCAAAATTGTCCTGTGGTATCCCTGATTTTTAGATTGTCATTCCAGCTTCAAATTGTAGTACTCAGATGTTATAAAGGACAAGGGTAAAATGGTGATGTTGCATACAAGTTGTTTCACACAAGGGTATGTTTGTAGAAATACAGAACAACTTTGCATCAAATTTTTAACGTGCACATCGTCTTTAAACGATATCTGCTATTCATGACATCTCATAATGCAAAACAACATTCTGAAGACTCAAGTTAAGTTATAGAATTTCATTTCTGCAAATATAGGGCAGCAGTGTGGAGTAGTGGTTAGGGCTCTGGACTCTTGACCGGAGTGTTGTGGGTTAAATCCCAGGTGGGGGACACTGCTGCTGTACCTTTGAGCAAGGTACTTTACCTAGATTGCTCCAGTAAAAACCCAACTGTATAAATGGGTAATTGTATTTAAAAATAATGTGTAAAAAATAATGTGATATCTTGTAACAATTGTAAGTCGCCCTAGATAAGGGCGTCTGCTACGAAAAGAAGAAGAAGAAGAAGAAGAAGAAGAAGAAGAAGAAGAAGAAGAAGAAGAAGAAGAAGAAGAAGAAGAAGAAGAAGAAGAAGAAGAAGAAGAAGAAGAAGAAGAAGAAGAAGAAGAAGAAGAAGAAGAAGAAGAAGAAGAAGAAGAAGAAGAAGAAGAAGAAGAAGAAAAAATAGAAATAATAATACCCTGTGGTACAGTAGCTCCTTAAAGGAGAAACAACTTCCATAGGAAATCTCTTGCACTCTTATTCTGTAGTAAAATTGTTATAATTAAATCATTGTCCTGATTGAAAGGCGGATTTCAGTTCTTGGCAGTAACCCTCTTTTTTATTTTATTAGACAGTACTTGGTGGTTGTGTTCAAAGACAAGCCATTGGAACTGTGGGATATCAGAACATGCACTCTCCTCCGAGAGATGGCCAAGAACTTCCCAATAGTTACAGCACTGGTAAGGACCCTTTTCAAGAACACAATATAAACAGAACCAGGCTTTCAGCCGTGCCTTATACAGAAGTGGATATACTACCTGTCTACACATTGCCAGTGCCTGCTTAAAGCTTAAGGGGTTTCCACTGCATGAAATAGTGTTTAATGAAGCTGACATTGAAGTGAATAAAGAATTTAAAACCCAGGGGGTGCCTGCGATGGTCACGTTTTCAAGGTTTTCTTTTTTTTTTTTTTTCAAGCAGCTTCAATAATTTAGCTTCAAGCCCCCTTGTGTGCTTTATACGTTATTGGATCAGTCAACATGTTCCTGCCCCACAGTAGTCTTTTCATCCATTTTTTTTTAACCAGAAAGAAAGATAATGTACACACACTCAGGTTCATAGCTTTTTTAAATATGTGCGGGAGGAAACCGCGAATAATCCTCTGGGGTATAATATACATTTAAAGGAGGGATAACCAAAGCTTTAGAATAATGTTCCTTACCTTTATTATCACCTCTGGGGATGCATGGCCCCGGTGACAGATTGTAGTGGAGATGTCTGTATGTACGTCTCATATAGAACTGCTTCTCCAATTGGGATGAAGCTTGGTAAGGATATTTTGAACAAAGTAAAGGTGAGCATAAGATTCAGGGAATGTAAGGAGGTGCCTGTCCATCTGTCTTTAGGTACATTAATCACATCTACATTTTCCTTATATCTAGAGAACTGAAAGTGCAGTTTTGATGAAGCTCCCCAGTGTTAAAAATGTGATTATTTCATGTGCAGATGCCTGTATGCTCAGAAATATTATAAAAAATTCTCATGCCTCTGTCAATGTATGCTATGAAATGTTGATAACACCTTGCATTTTCTATACAAATCTGATTCTTAAATGGGTTGTTGCTAACAAAATAGTTCCATACACATTCATCACAAATTCGTTCTGAAATGTGTAGTTTTGACAAACATGTATTTTCATTTTAAAACATATGTGGTACTACACCAGGTTAAAGGTTTTTAGGAGATGGATATTGTCCCCACCCCTTTAAAGCCTTCTTTCCTGTTAGTAACCAACCAGCTACTTCCCCTATTGACTGACATGCTTTGCAGCCAGAAATATGCTTGACCCCAAATAAACTACTCCGGTTGAATGACCTAGGAAGTACAAGTGTAACAGAAGACAACTCAAGCAAACTTGGAAGATAACAAGCAAATAGAGAACTTTTTACCTAGTGTGGTACCAGGTGTCATGTTTTAAAATGAAAATATATGTTTGCATATTTTCTTTCTAAACTGCACATTTGAGGTCTATATAGTGAATGGAAGTGCAAGATTTATGAAAGTATTTTGTTAGATATATCACTTTAATGTTTATTCAGCAAAAATGAGTTACCAGTAGAACGTTTTTGTGTTCTTAGGAATGGTCTCCATCCCATAACTTAAAGAGCATGAAGAAAAAGCAGCTGGCAGCACGAGAAGCAATTGCCAGGCAGACTGTCTCTGACACAGAAGTCTGCAGTGTGGAGTCTTCTGTCATCAGGTATAGCTCTGGAGCTGTGCTGTGTGTTGCGCATATCTGGCTCTCTTTAATGATTGGGAATTATTAGTGTTCAGAAAGGTGAGATGACAATGGCACTGGCTCCAAGGTGGGCACCATGTGTTTCCCCTCATAGTTCTGCTCGCGAGCGAGAGGGTGAGTCATACAGTGTGGGGAACGATAGGTTTGTGTCCTGGCTGTCACTGGGGATTCCACAGGGAGTGCTGCATTGGCTCTGGGGCTCCTGTGGATTAGGGAGACAAAATCACCAGGGATTTGGACACCTGGCTGCGCTACAGCGGCCCTTATTGGTCAGGGCTGGCTCTTGTTCTCCAGGAGCTAGTAGCTCGCTGACATACTCTCTTGAGTGACAATTGGCTTGGTTGTGGAATCGGAGGACGACCGCTGAACTTCAGTTTTCCAGAGCTCTTGTGAGTGAGAATGTAATTGAACATTTTAAATTGGATACCCCAAAAAAATGTTTTCACTTGAACTGTGTTTGAACCCCGGTCTTTAGATGTGAAGCATGTGAAACGTTTGTGCATAAGCTGTCTGCGCCAATTAGCCCTAATGGCTGTCTATGTACTGTATAACTCACTTGCCTGTTGAACTGTGAACTGAAGTACAAATTAAAGTCCATTTATCAATGTCGTTGTTTTGCTGTATTGGTCATTTCACAGTTTAAGTACAAAAATAAATACTGTAAGTAGAGTCCTTTTCAGTTGATCTAAGCCATGGAGGGCACCTTGTTGAGATCATTAAAATAGGGCCTTTTTCTTTGTAACAGGGTTATGAGAATGAATGGGGCCATCTTATTTATATACCGGTAGCTGGTCAACCTATTGCTGGTGTCAGGTTCAACCATGGTTTCTAATAATCTACCTATGAAAAAAGTAGATGATGCCAGACATCTTTTGAAATGCACAGGGCAGTTGCTTGCGTATAAAATATTTACCAGGGAAAAGAACCACTGTTATTGAGGCCACTTTTTACCCATACATGGATTTTAATCAAAATGATATAGAAGGTAGACACATATCACCAAAGGAAGTGCACCAAAGATGGCTTACCCCATAGTAGCTTGTGTTCAACATGTTGATAAGGTCTTCAGTGGATAACTTATGTGAAACTGATATAGTATATTGTACATCCATACAGCAACACGTACTGGAAGTGTAAGTCTGGTTATCCCTGTTGTTGTAATCACACTGGTTGTTTTCTTAGTATTATTGCAGTTACTGTGCTATTACCATGTGTTTATTGTGTTTCATTAAAACTGTATGCTTTGCCATGCTTCCTCTACAGTAATGTACTATATTCACATCCATTCAAAATACCCCATTCCTCTAATTGCTTGGTATGATGTTGATCCATTGTGTGATGCCTCCAGCTTGGTGCAGGAAGCAGAAAGCAGATCTGGGCTGAGTCAGAGCATCTCTGCACGAGAGCACTTTGTCTTCACGGACACAGATGGGCAGGTCTATCACCTCACTGTGGAGGGGAACTCTGTGAAGGACGGAGCTAGGATTCCCCCCGATGTAAGTGTTCTCGCCTTTCAACTTCCCCTTCGTCTTTTGAATAAGTGTGCCCGCCGCTCCTGTTCCGCATTACATTATATACTTCGGAACTTTCAAATTGCATTGATCAAAAAGACAAGTGCAGGTGTTACTTATTGATCCACTTATTAACATCACTATATACAATAAACATTCAGTGACATGTATATCGGTCATTAAGATTTGTTTAGATCATTTTAATAGACCACACCCCAATTTTAAATATATAAAACTCCTAAGTGGTAGTAGTTAAAACTGTAGCACAGAGTAGGATCGAGTTGATTAAAACTAAGTTCAAAACTAGGACACGTTTTAAATACATAAATGTGAAGTAGTTACATCTACAATATATACAAAAATAGATTTTTTAGAGGTTGGAATTGGAATCCAGTACTTCCTGACCCTCAGCCCTAACTACCTGGTAACAGTGGTTTGTTTAACATCCACTCTGAAAATCTAATTATCTCTGTATTTTTACCCTTTGCAAAGCATGAAATCAGCTGAGTTTTGTATTACAGTATTAAATATATACAATATAGCACAAGGCATTTTTAAATAAGCCAAAATCTATTGAAGAAACCTAAACCCTAAAGTGTGCCGTTCTTATGATCTTGTCAGCCAGACTGTGATAAACTAATGATGCAAAGGTCCTGCCAAATAAAAAGCCTATTCTGCTTGTTTTAATTGAAGCAACACATTTGAGCAGTTGAGAATGGTAGGTCGGTGCTTCCAAAACTGGGGCGATTTGACATGGATTAAGAAAAGGGAAAAGAGGACATAATGAGGAAAAAGAAAGATTTTACAAAGATTCAGTTTTCTAGCTCAGATCTCGTTAAAGTGGTCGATGAACTGAAAGTACAACCTACATTTGAGGTGCTATAGGCTGGTTGTTAGCAGAGGTACTTTTAACAAAGCCTGTTGATTTATTATTATTATTTTTTTAAATATAGTGGTCACCAATTATTTTTATTGTTTTCTCCCCAATTTAGTAATGTCCAATTATTTTTAGACTCAGCCCACTGCTAACACCCCTGCGCTGACTCGTGAAGGGCGAAGACGAACACACGCCAAAGCGTGTGCCGTCAGCCAACCGCTTTTTTACACACTGCAGACTCACCATGCAGCCACTAAGAGCTACCACGTCGGAAGACAACACAGCCTTAGACAGCTTACAGGCAAGCCCGCAGGTGCCTGGCTAGACCAAAGGGGTCGCTGGTGCGTGGTGAGCCGAGGACACCCTGGCCAACCTAGCCCTTCCTCCCCCCGGTCGCCGCTCGGCCAAGTGAGCGCCGCCCCCTGGGAGCTCCCGTCCTCGGTCGGCAAAGGAATAACCTGGACTTGAACTCGCGACATCCAGACTATAGAGCGCATCCTGCAGTCCACGTGGAGCGCCTTTACTGGATGCGCCACTCGGGAGCCCCCGAATCTGTTGATTTTATAACCTTTCAGTTCTTTCCGCTCCATGAATGACAATTGATGTGGGACATTCATTTTAATCCTTTCAATTAATATGGCGCCAACGGTTCCAGAATAAAGATACAAATGTTGATGTTCTCTGTTATTCAAGTAAAGTATTGTACATTAATATTTCATTATGACTCGTATATTACAAGTTTTTTTAAAGATTCAAATGATTCAGTGAGGAGCGTCAGTTTCAAAAAATGGATTTAAATCAGTAATAAGTTTATTTACTAGAATCTAAAATTAGCTCATACTGGTCTTCAGTGGTTTTATATGCAAAAACAGTAATGATTTGTGTGCAAAACATACTGTTATTAGACTGGTCTTTAGGTTATAGTAAAAACAATTGATCTGCAGTTGCTCGCCTGTTTTGCCTTGCACTTCGAATTAATGCACGGATATCACGATCCTGGAGTATGCGCTACCGCCCACTGTTGCCCTTTGCTGATGATGTCTTTCCCTCGGAGTTCCATGCCAACATCACCTTAGACACCGTTGCTCTTGAAACATCAGCAAGTTGTCTTGGTCACTGAAGCTCCTGCCAAACGTGCCCCAACAATCACCCCTCTTTCAAAGTCACTGAGGTCTCCTCTTGCAGCCATACTAGCCATAATTATAGGCAACCAGGTCTGTCCATCATTTTTATACATGACCCTAAGCATGCTGGGATGTTATTTGCTTAATTAATGCATGAGCCACACCTGTGTGGAAGCCCTTGCATTTACCCAGGTGTTTCCATTTTTTTGTCCACTACCTGTATCACATAATTAAATTAGCATTCCCTTAAAACATTCTTCAGTATCTGTATTAACCTCTAAAAAATTATTTGACCAACCCGATCTTTGCATGATGAAATAATGACTAGTATGTGATCTCTCAGAGGTTTGATTGATTATACAGCTTCACCTTATGTAAGATTCTTAAGTAGGGTGCTAATCACACACTAAGAAAGATAAGCCTGCTGCCTCTTTTATCATCGATTTTTAAGCACATTTTAAATTGCGGTTTACACAAGGGAACATGTCCTTTAACAAAAAAAAAAAAAAAAAACTCGAAATCATTCAGCAGGTCCATTTCTTTGTGAGGTGGGGTTGTCTATGTAGAGAGGAAACACGATGGTGTCTTTACTCATGAATTGATTTATTGATTTGCTCGGCATATTCCCGGCTTAATTAACTATTTACTTATGCTGAGAGATTTAATTAAATTATTTATTTTTGTTTCATGGATTGTCAGTTTATTGGGGGAGCTCTGAATTCAAAGCGTGGCGATTCTGCTACTGTGATGACACTGCTGCAAGCTGTCCATTGAAATATGAAAAACAAAATATGTTTTGGAAACACTACGCGTAGTATAAAGTGTGATAAGATACAGTCAGACTCACAGGGGTGAGTAATGTGAGCATGGTTTTCGAATCCTGCTCTTGGCAAGTTGTTGATCTTGACTTTGGACCCACAGGGAGCTCTTCATTGACCTTTGAATGCTTTAGAGACCTCTACTGGCCCTGTGTCTGAGACTTCCACGGCCTGTAAAAACAGCCGATTGGCCATTTTTTTTGCAGCCATGAGGTAATCAAATTGGGCATTTCAAATTGGAAGAAAAAAAAGGTCAAATGATCTTATTATCCATCATACAAAACCCATCAGGATCATCACATGTATTGAGATACTTACTGTAGCACCTGTAGTGTGAGGGATGTTTAAAACACCTTTTTCTTTTTGTGCATCTCTCTTTCTCGTAGGGCAATGATGCAGATAGGGACAGTAGCCTCCACTCTTCCCTTCTCATTCGACAGTTTTCACTGCTTAGAGCATCTTTCTCAGACAGTGGCCAGCCCGACAGGATCCACCCCCTCTTATCAGTAGTAACTATCAGAAGACAATAGGAAAGCTGCTGACACTTCCATTGTGGGGCCTATAGTCCACAGTAATCTCAGAGTGATTGCTAGGGGTATTTCATAGTCAATTTGAAGTGGCTGCAGCTAACAAAATAATTCCATAAATCTTTCCTGTCGTGCACCCCCATTCGCTCTACAGCCTACAGTGGCAAAGTTCAAGAGTGAGGCCAGCAACATAAGAACTTTCTTAAACCCAGTGTAGTAACACAAATCATGTTTTAAAGTGAAATTGAGACCTATGGACGTGCATGACAGAGAATGACGTATCAAATTGTGCTGAAACTTGCTTACTGTCTGTAGCAGGGCGAGTGCCCTGCACGTGTGTATTTAGTGTTGGTATCATTTGTATGGGGAAATGGGTTTATTTTGTGTCATTTTGGGAGCTGATTTGTTTAATTGAATTATTGTTTACAGACGGATGCTCGATTGAGACTTGCTGCCTGCTAGGCTTGGTTGAGGGGAAGGGCAGCAGGTGATTGGCTGGGCTGGACCTCAATCAGCAGGTGGGCGGGTCTTGATCGAGTGTCCGTCAGGTTAAAAACATCCGCGGGAGATGGCTCAGGGCTGCTGCAAGGCCTGCCGTTTTCACGGCACCTTTGATTTATAGTTTGTTGTATTGTGTTGTATTTTGCACTTTTTGTACAGCTTGATGTACTAGTCCTCTGTGCGTTACCATCGCTGGTAACGTCACATGACAATCTTTATTTTACTTTCGTTTTGTGTTTCTTTGTTTGTAAATAAAACCTGCGCGCCTGTGCCGGCGTTTTCAACACCACCACCACGTCTCTCTGTATGCTTGAACAGCGGCTACCCACACGCGTGACAGGAGGAAGACCCTGTCACATATGGTGTCAGAAGTGGGATTCCGCTGCATCCTGCCGAAGCAAGGCTAGATGGCTACGGAGAGACAGGAGGAGCAAACCCCTGAAATTTTTTGGGGGGGACAAGGGCAGACCGCAGGTAACCCTGAGGGGCTGCTGAAGGAGATGGATGGAGCCGCTGTCCTTAATGGAGCCGAGAGATCCCGAACGCTAGAGAGGCCAAGGAGGGTCCGTCCCCGAGAGCTGCAGAAGGAGGAGTTCTGGTCCTGGAAGCTGGCGAGGGAGGAGCCGGAGAGACTGCCTGCCCGGGAAGCCAGCGGGAGGAACTGCCTGCCGAGTGTCAGCGAAGGAGGACCTGTCGTTCGTGGGAGATCGTCTCAGAAGGAGGCGGGGCAATCCTTCGAAGAGGAGCCCCGTGAAGGGACACTGAGTTTAGGGGGTAAGCGGGGTTGAATGGGCGCCCCCGCATAGAAGCCCAGGGGTGAGAATAAGTGTTGGTGAATAGTTATAAATGTTAGTTGATTATTGTTAAATGATTTATTGGATAAATGATAGTTAGTTATTGATAATGTGATATGATTGTTGTAGTGATGTTAGTAATGGTAATTATAGGAATGATAAATGAAGGTTAAATGATGATAGTTAAATAGTGATAATAATGATGATCAATTATAATGATAATAGTAAACTAGTGATGTGTATGGTGAAGGTAATAGTAATAAGGATTATGGTTAAATTGATAGTAATACTTGTGGTGATGGGAATACTGATAAATAATAATGATGGTAAATAATAGTGAATGATAAAGTATAGTTATAATTGTGATTTAACATTGGAGCCAGTTAGTTGTCTGGTGGTTGGTTGAGGCTGACTGGGCTCTAATGTTCCCTCCCACCCGCCCATATGTGTTAGAATAGTATATTAAAAAAAAAAAAAAAAAAAAAATTGGGGGGATGGGGAGTAGATATAAAAAGTAATTTTTGTTTGTTTTTGTTTAGACTGTGTGGGTTTTGTAAGATGTCTGCTAATGTATATGTAATGATAGTGATATTAAATGGTGTTGTCGGATGAACCCTTAGGGTTCATCCTAAGGAGGGAGGTATGTAGCAGGGCGAGTGCCCTGCACGTGTGTATTTAGTGTTGGTATCATTTGTATGGGGAAATGGGTTTATTTTGTGTCATTTTGGGAGCTGATTTGTTTAATTGAATTATTGTTTACAGACGGATGCTCGATTGAGACTTGCTGCCTGCTAGGCTTGGTTGAGGGGAAGGGCAGCAGGTGATTGGCTGGGCTGGACCTCAATCAGCAGGTGGGCGGGTCTTGATCGAGTGTCCGTCAGGTTAAAAACATCCGCGGGAGATGGCTCAGGGCTGCTGCAAGGCCTGCCGTTTTCACGGCACCTTTGATTTATAGTTTGTTGTATTGTGTTGTATTTTGCACTTTTTGTACAGCTTGATGTACTAGTCCTCTGTGCGTTACCATCGCTGGTAACGTCACATGACAATCTTTATTTTACTTTCGTTTTGTGTTTCTTTGTTTGTAAATAAAACCTGCGCGCCTGTGCCGGCGTTTTCAACACCACCACCACGTCTCTCTGTATGCTTGAACAGCGGCTACCCACACGCGTGACAGGAGGAAGACCCTGTCACACTGTCTTTAACTCTTTCTATGAAATAACATCATCTCTTTGGTGAAGGAAACATACAGGGATGAAGCTAATTTCATGATCACGATACTGCTGGCTGTATTTCTATTTGTTGTAGTATTACTTGGTAACTACACTATACATGGTATTTTTTATTGATAAAATATTGATTATGTATTGATAATGAACTCCACATATTTGAATGTGTATCTTATGATTCTCCTTAAATAATCAATTAAGTCACAATATAGTTTAGTGTATAAATGACATGGCTACTACCTAAAAAGATTAACATGGTAACTGTAATTTTTATGTTGTTAACAAGTTATGCTAAAATAATTAACTGAAATTTGAATTCATTACACTGTTTATTACAACATTAACAAAACACAACATGCATTTGCTTATAATCTTAAAATAGTCATAACCAGGGCTTAACCAATGCTATTAGATGCACAAACTGCATTTTTTTTTATTTCATAATTCAGGGCTCAAAATTAATGTCAGCATTAGCTGATGGCTGAAAGAAAATGGCTGATGCTAAGCTCCCTACCTATAGCAAAATGCTCCTGCTGTGTATCCTTCAGAAAAAACATTTAAATACAGACACATGCCATGTTTGATTGGCCCATTTTTGCAGGAGCAATCAGCCACAAACCCAATCGAAAGAACTGCATAGTCAATGTATCCTGAAAGGGTTAAAAGCAGGCTACCCTACCTTTCTGTATTATTGAGTATAGGGATATTGATCTCACACTGCTGCATTAGAAATGGCTTGGCTGCACTGTAGAAATCATTATGGTTAAATCAATACATTTCATCACTATATTGTTTAGTTATATTATGAAGGATTACTGCATATGGATCAGGAAATAAAATAGCGTACACAAGTATTCGAACAGTGTACACTTTACAACAGGGAAATGTATCCACTAAGGAAATTGTACTTGTTAACAGAAATATTTGGCTGTGGAGAGGTTTTGAAGTTAACTTCTTTCATTTTCAACTTTTCTCATACCAAAATGTCAAATAATATGTAAATTATAATAATTTTAAAAAGTGTAGTACATTAATACAGCTTTGGTTATACATTTGAAATTTTAAACGGTGTGTAGCTACTGTGCTTGCTGTAGAGTCTGCGTTGATCACCAGACTGCAATAAAAATGTATAAAATCGAAAAGAACTCCTTGAGGCAAAATCCTGGTCTATTGGGGGCACCAGGCTTGAAAACCACTGCCGGAGGGGAGAGAGTTAATTTTGAGCCCTGTAATTGTATGCATTTATCTTTTGCCAAAAGGATTGGCATGCAATGCAATCTTATTTCATATAGGACTTCATTTATGTGTAGGTCTGTAATGGTTAACCCCTTCTGTACTGAAACATGGTCATTTCTGAGTAAAGCATGCTTGGCATTTATGTCGTGTTTATAAATCATTACAGGGAAGTATGGGAAGCATCGCTTGTATTGCTTGGAAAGGAGACACCTTGGTTCTTGGGGATGTTGATGGCAACTTGAACTTTTGGGATTTAAAAGCCAGGCTTTCAAGGTAAATTGAACAAGGAACCTGAATATGATTATAATACAGTATGCCATAGGTATGCAGAAGCTTGCTTTTACAGTAATTGGGAGTCAAAAACATGCAGTTACCTGGGATTAATTAAACCTGTTTACAGTTGAACAGCCTTATGAATCCGTTTCTGTTGACATTTCTCAGTAATTTCCACTTACACCTAACGATGAGACTTTGAGTTCAATGATCAAAAGTGTACACGATTTAATTTAAATGTGTTGTAACGCAAATCAAAGATTGTATCTTTAAAACCCATGCATATATAAATTATGATTGAAACAGAAACTACTGTAATAGGCAGGAAAACAATGATCTCTTTGCTGCACTGCTTTTAGAGGGATACCTACGCATCGTGGCTGGGTTAAGAAGATTCGATTTGCACCTGGAAAAGGCAACCAGAAACTGCTGGTTATGTTTAATGATGGTGCTGAAGTGTGGGATACAAAAGAGGTAGGAGTCCTGCTGAGGACACACAGTACAATGATTGGAAATGAGCTGTTATCACCTGAAGCTGGCACTAAAGAAGCCCTGTTATGTGGAGGGGGGAAGAATTTGGTAGTTTGTGAGCCAAACTTTATTTTGCAACAAAAAACAACATGGACCCAAACAAGTTATTCAGTTATAGAGCAGCATTTGCATTTCATATGAAAGGATGCATCAAAAATCTTAAGACTTACAAGTAAGCCAATCCAAGCAGGCTGTCTCTGTGTCACCCTGTGCACTAGACCTTTAAAACAACATTGTAGCTCAACTCTCTTTCCTCCCACACATTTAATTAACATGCTACACCCCAACTGAAAAGATTGGATTACTTTACTGCCAGCTTCTGCTGATTACATCTCATGCTTGATACCGTGGGTCAGTTTAAGAAGACACATGGTTTTAATTAACATGGTACTTCATTAACCCAATGGTGCTTGTTCAGGTGCAGATGGTGAGCAGTTTAAGAAGCGGGCGGAATGTTAACTACAAGGTCTTGGACGTAGACTGGTGCACCTCTGATAAAGTTGTCCTGGCTTCTGATGATGGGTGTATTCGAGTTCTCGAAATGGCCATGAAGTCAGCCAGCTACAGAGTGGATGAACAGGAGCTGACAGGTAGGCGGAGTACAGCTGCCTTGGCTTATTTAAAGGGATACTTTATGTCATGTTTATTTTACCTGTGTAACGTCCCATTATGTAAGATTCTCGATTGTTCTGCTTATTTCATAATTCAGGGCTCAAAATTCATGTCAGCATTAGCTGATGGCTGATAGAAAAAAAATGACTTGTCAAGGTTGGTTGTGGAAAAGTGGGGAAGCATATTAGCATCGGACAGGCTGCTGTGCATGACACGATTCCTTACAGACAGCCTTGGAGGAATAGTTAGGAAGCTTGATCCGCAATAGAGAAACATACATAGAGAACCAATAGGATATTAAATAGTTAATTAAGTATTAGGAACATGTTAACTTATCTAAAGTATCCTTTGACAGTGGATCTAGCTAATTCAGTAATTCCATATATCTTACTTGAAATGTGCTGCAAAGCATGACAGTCATTATGGGAACCAACTGCCGCAAATGACCTAGGAAGTACAGGTATAACAGACTACATGAAAGTAAAGCATGTAAACTGGGAGCTTTCTTTAACCTATTATGGTACCAGATAGTGTTTCTTAAATGAAAATACATTTTTGCTTCTTTCAAAAATGTGCATGCAAGACTGTGGCAGACAGAAAGCAATCTCTGACTTCAAAATGCTCTGAATTCAAAGGTAGAATCTTAGAAGAAAATCGGTCTGTAGACAAAAGTGTTGGCTAGTGCCTTTTCACTTGATTTGGGAAGCTTGGACAACAATAGAGAATACAGAATTACACATAATAGGATATCAAACAGGTCATTCAGTATTGAAGAAGTCACTATGTTTGCCAAAATGTTTGTCTACTTCAGGGGTTCTCAACTCGGGGTCCACGGCCCCCTAGGGGGTCTTGAGGAGGTTTCAGGCGGTCCTCCAAAAATAAACCAGAGAATGTGTTATTTTCACTGCATGCTTATGACACGCTGAAACCTATTAGCTTCAGCATGTCATAAGCATACGTAGAAATTAATGCGTTCTCAGGTTACGTAACACGTTATGTGGAGCTATTTCAGCGAGAGCACGACAGATTACAAAGCAGAGGGAAAAGCAATTGAAACACACACAATAAATACCAGATATGGGAGCATAGAGGAGGTACAGCCAGTCTTCTAGTGCAGCAGGAGTGGAGAGGTCGAGTGGGGGTGTAGGGAGAGATGAGGGTCAGAAGATGGGTGCAGTCTGGTCAAGGCATCTGTAGGCGAGTACAAGAGTCTTGAACTGGATGCGAGCGGTGATCGGGAGCCAGTGGAGTGAGCGGAGCAGTGGAGTTGCGTGGGAGAAGCGAGGCAGAGAGAACACCAGGCGAGCAGTGGAGTTCTGGATGAGCTGGAGCGGACGGTTGGCGGACGCAGGGAGGCCAGCCAGGAGGGAGTTGCAGTAGTCTAGGCGGGAGAGTACCAGGGCCTGGACCAGGAGCTGGGTGGCGTAGTTGGTGAGGAAGGGTCAGACTCTTCGTATGTTGCTCAGGAAGAATCGGCAAGTGCGTTTCAGAGTGGAGATGTGCTGGGAATAAGAGAGGCAGGGGTCCAGGGTGACTCCAAGGTTCTTAGCTGAGGAGGAGATAGTGTGGTAGATTCCAGAGGAATGGAGATAGAGAGATCAGAGGAGGGAAAGAAGAGGAGGTCAGATTTAGGAGGTTGAGTTTGAGGTGATGCGAGTGCATCCAGGAGGAGATAGCAGACAGACAGGTAGAAATACGGGAGGGGATGGTATGAGAAACCATAGGATGCGATGAGGGGGCCCAGGGAGCGGGTGTAGAGAGAGAACAGGAGAGGACCCAAGACTGACCCTTGGGGGACTCCTGTTGAGAGAGGGCGAGGTGTGGAGTTTGCTCCACGCCAGGTTACCTGGTAAGTGTGGTTGGAGAGGTAGGAGGAGAACCAGGCCAGAGCAGTGCCAGAGATTCCCAGGTCAGTGAGAGAGGATAGTAGAATAGAGTGATCGACAGTGTCAAAGGCAGCAGAGAGGTCGAGGAGAATTAGGACAGAGGAGAGAGAAGCAGCGCGGGCAGAGTTTAGTGAGTTAGTGACAGACAGGAGGGCGGTTTCAGTGGAGTGAGCAGAAGGGAAGCCAGATTGGAGAGGGTCAAGCAGAGAGTGGTTGGACAGAAAAGCAGAGAGCTGGCGGTGTACAGCTCGCTCGAGGGTTTTGGAGAGGAGGGATAGGATGGAGACGGTAGCTCTAGAGGGAGGTGGGGTTGAGGGTAGGTTTTTTGAGAAGGGGAGTGATAGAGGCTTGTTTGAAGGCAGGGAAAGAGACCAGAAAGGAGAGAGGTGTTGAGAAGGGAGGAGGTGAAGGGAAGTAGAGCAGGAGCAGCAGCTTGAAAGAGAGCACACGTGGTGGGTTTGTGACCCTGGATCAGGGAGGAGATGTCAAAGTCTGAGAGGGGAGAGAAGGTGGAGAAGGAGGGTAAATTAGTAGGGGATGCATTGGGTTTAGGGGTTGGAGCGGGATGGAGTGGGGGGGAGGGAGAGGTGTTAAAGAGTTTGCAGATATCTGAGATTTTAGAAGAGAAGAAAGAGGCAAAGTCATTAGAGGAGGTAGAGGAGGGAGGAGGAGGGGAGAGAGGGTTTAGGAGGGAGGAGAAGGTAGAGAATAGTTTACGTGGGTTGTCAGTGGAGGCTTGGATTATAGATTGGAAATAAGAACATTTAGGAGAGTAGAGGAGAAGGAGGAGAGGTAGAGGTCTAGGGCAGCAGAGAGTTTGGTTCTCTTCCATTTCTTTTCAGCAGATCGCAGTGTGGTTCTTGCTTAGCGGAGCACAGAGGAGAGCCAGGGTTGGGGAGGGGAGGGGCAAGCAGGTCGGGAGGTGAGGGGACAGAGGGAGTCGAGGGAGGAGGTGAGGGAGGAGAAGAGGGTGGAGGTGGCAGAGTCTACAGAGAGTTGGGAGAAGGAGTCGATAGGAGGGAGGTGAGAGAGAGCGGTGGAGGCAAGGACAGAGGGGGAGAGAGAGTGGAGGTTACGACGAGAGGTGACAGTGGGGGTAGGAGGAGCAGGGAGAGAGGGGAGAGAATGAGAAAAAGACATGAAATTGTGATCAGAGAGGTCCAGGGGGGTGACAGAGAGGGTGGAGAGGCAGCAGGCTCTGGAGAAGGTGAGGTCCAGTTGACGGTCAGCTTTGTGGGTAGGGGGGGATGGAGAGAGACAGAAGTCAAAGGAGTGAAGGAGAGGGAGGAATCCGGCAGAGTGGCTGGGGTTGGAGAGATGGATATTGAAATCACCTAACAGGACAGTTGGGGTAGACAGAGAGGGGAGGGAGGAGAGTAGATAGTCGAGTTCATTGAGAAAGTGAGCGAGAGGTGGGGGGACAGTACAGTACAATTAGAGTTGACAGGGAGATACAAATATAAATATAAAAAATATAAATATAAAAAAGTTCTAACATGCATGGAATTTGATTGAAATTAATTATAACTTTCAGTTCACAAGCATGTTGTGTTACTGTCAGTGCTACACAATTAGTTGAGAAAACAAGCAGTATTTTGAAAGATGAAGTCAGCCAGCTAAGAATTCTCGGGACTTTGTTATTTTTTACATTTTGGAGATTTTTTTGGAGATTTTTTTTAGTCATCTCATCATTCTGAGATTCTGAACTCTGGAAAAATGTTGGTCCCCTGTCAGTGTAACGCTCATTGTGGTCCCTATTGGCGCAAGGAAGTACGGTTTCCTCTCGATACTGGTTGATGAGCGTAACGCTATTTGTGGTCCCCACTGGAAAAAAAGGGAACGTTAATTTCTGAGAATTAGCTATGCTTAAGGATGGCCTATATATTTGGTAAAAGTAAAACATAAATAAATACATTAATAAATGTTGAAATAAATTACTACATATACATAAATCAATACATAGACATTTATTTATTTATTTATTTATTTATTTATTTATTTATTTATTTAGTTTGATTTTTATTTCTTTTTCACTATCAGATATAAACACTGCCATTTAATACTGTATGAAACGAAAATAAATATTCAACAGTTCTTGTTCAGTTGTATATTGGTGAAGATTTTTGTACATAAAGGTCATCATGATTTCATATATTTTTATTTTCAAATTGAAAAATATACTGTAACGACCCTGACAATTGCTTTGTTGCAGGACTTGTTGTCTGTTCAGTTTGTCTTGTCTGTCTATGTTACATGTAAGGGGAACGGGACGGGTCACGCCGTTAGTGATTGGGGAGAATGTGTGTGTTGTTTAGGGGGGTTGCAGAGCATTTGAGAATTCAACTCCGTCATACATTAGTTGCTTAAACAATTTCCAGTATCTTATTAGAACAATGTACTGCTTAGTACTGATCTGTACATTCTACTTTGTCCCCAGCATTTGAATTATGCTGAAGACAACAAACATATCCACGTGATGTAAACAATCCAAGTGAAGGGTTGCAGTCACGTGACCCCAGCAGGCTACATACTGTTGGTATTTTGCAGCCACAGAGTATTCTTGTACTTTCAGTCACAGGAATTAGAAAGATATCATTTATGATATGCCAGATACTTGGAATTTGTGATCCCTACTGTGCACCACCGGTGAGCGAACACACTGACGTGATTTGAACAAGAATTATTTTTTCCTTTTAAGTAAATGTACTTAGCAGGACATGTTATTAAGAAAAAATACATTTTCAAAAGTTTGTTACAAAATACAATACTAATATGAATTATATACTGTATTTCTATGTTCGTATATAAACGTGTAACTTAAAAAAAAAAAAAAAAAAATTTATTTTTCTGTAACAAACACATTTTTTATGTGAAAAAATATAGTTGATATGAATGACACTTTCATTGAACATAAATACTTTTGCACACTTAACTTTAACATGGATTTATATTGTTGATAGTTTCTATTGTATACTGTTGATGAAATAATATGAAATCATGATCGAATTTGGATATCTCAATTACATTATGCTGCATCAATTATTATATTTATTAAAATAATTGTAATTCATTTTTATTTACTTTAATCTATGTGGCAGATTGCTGCTGAACATATGTAGCACCCGGGAGCGGCACTCGTTCTTTCTGATCAGGGTGGGATCAGCCAGGCATAATACCAGAAGGAAAATATAAACTAGACCTCACTACTATGTCGGGCAGTGAACATCGTTTATACAAGTGGTAAACTATACTTAACAAACAGGGCAGAGCTAGAATACACATTCACAGCAAGCGGTTTCCACTGCCCGTTAATGAAAACAATAACTAAACACAGAATTATAATTTAAAACTAAAGGGCAGTGCAGCTCAATATCTGCACGGAGACATAGCTCACAAAAAAAAAACAGCAATAAAACCAATACAGCCCCATCCCCAGCACTCCTCTAAAACCCCAATGCCTTTTAAAATACTAGTTTGAAAACACATACATGACAAAATGGAGACCAAAGGCGCAGGCAGGGAGATACGCCGTTAAATTCTGCAGCTCTTTCTCTCCTATTTGTCTTTATATATTTGTGTGTGTGTCTGTGTGTGTGTATGTGTGTGTGTGTGTCTATATATATATATATATATATATATATTACACCCCAGGGAATTATGCTGAGAAGCAAGAAGGTTGAGAGCCCCTGGTCTACTTGACTAGGTTTCTTTAACGGCCAACAAGATTAAGATGTATTGAAGATACAGGCCTCTTTAAATATGATTCTGTTGTGTTTGCTCAGATCCAGTGTGGTGTCCTTACCTGCTTCTGCCCAGAGCCTCCCTGGCATTGAAGGCATTTTTGCTACATCAGCCCTGGAACGGTTCATACACCCTGGACGTTGCCCAAATGTAAGTTTTTTGAGAGATTCAGCCGATCTTAATATAGTATTCAAGTATGTACAGCATGCTGTTAAACACATGAAAGCTATGTGCTTATTGATTTATTGTGCAACATGTTCATTGTCATGTCTTATTGTAAGAACCGCCTTTTTAGATACTGTTTAAAAATATAAGAGTCTAACCTCTCTTTTTCTTGTTTTTTTCTACAGTAATTACACAGAAAAGGAGGATATTAAAAGCCTAATTCAAGAGCAGCTTAACTCCCTGTCCAAGTAAGAAAGCAGAGTAGCTATGCAGGCTTAATTCTGATAATACCATATCGATCATATTGGGATTACAGCGATATGTTTAAAATTATGTGTAATATATCTATATCTATATCTCTCTCTCTCTCTCTCTCTCTATATATATATATATATATATATATATATATATATATATATATATATATATATATATATATATATATATATATATATATACACATACATACATACATACATACATACATACATACATACATACATACATACATACATACATATGTGTGTGTTACGAAACTGGGCGATTCGCAAATTGCCTAGGCAAAGTAGGAAATGGATCACAAAGATCTTTCATTCCGGGTTTTGCCTGGGAAGATCTAGGAGTGCCCAACAATGCCCAGTCAAAGTCCGAAATGAATCTCAAAGGTCTTTTTTTATGTTTTCAAGGGACAGAGACAGAGCTACGATTGAAGAGCTTGTTTGACCCGCCTACCAGTGTAATGTCATTCACTCACTCACTCATCTCATTCATAAAAACTACAAAGGCAGTCCAGTTTCAGAAAATAGGCATATATTTAAAAATGTATTTTTAATGACGACAGGACAGCAGAAATATATATGACTAATTTATTGTAAACAAATTATTAAAATCTAGATATGTATTACGTACTTACACTCTCAGTCACTCTGCTGAATCAGTTAATCATTCCTTGACTTTGAGTCTCGAGTCTGAGTCCTTGTAACAAACTCAAATCAATTTTCATTCAGATAATGGTGGTAGCGGGGGAACTATTTACCTAACAGACGATGTGTGATATCCCTCAGGAAAAATGCACAAATAATAAAAAATAATAACATTTCGATGTATTTTTTCTAGCTAGATTATTCTGTTTGCGTGCCTTTTTCAACTTGTTTGTCACTGTCTTCTTTTCTTTTGGAATTGGATTTGAATGTACTTGAAGTACAAGTATATATAAGCTTCAAGTTCAAGTTTGTGGACGTTGTTTTTCACTGTGATAGAAGCCGTGATCTGGACTATAGAACCGGTTTAGTGTTAGAAAGTGGTACATTGTAAGAATGTGGTACGCATACCAAAACTTGACCTGTGAAATGTCAGTAAGTGATACGCTGTCAGATTTCTGTATAGGTACAATTTATTGCAATCAGATGGGTGTTTCCCTATTGTCAAAAAGAGGTACATTTACCATTAATTATACATTATTTTTTTGCACACTTAAACTGGAAACAGATTTAAATGTCTCTAAAAAGAAAAAAACTATTCATGAGAAGTCCACCGCAAAGTTGCGCAAGTGAAAAAAATGTACAAGACCCAATGTATTGCATATGATAAATATCTGCATGTTATTGTCATAATGGTGGAAAAATATGATACATTACATTAAAAACAACGTAAAAGACTAGAAAATACATTTTAAATTTAATTTTAAAAAATGTAAAACACGAAAACAGCATAATGGTCCAGATTTGAATGGGCGCTTCCCTACTTGCTTAGTGGAAGTTCTTTAGTAATGCGCAGTGTGCTGAGTACCACTTTTTCCCGCATTCATAATAAATTATTTTCATTTTTGTAAATTAAGTGGTATTAAATTATTCTGTCATTTTTTTTCTTTTTGCTATCAGTCCTTTTGTCATATCAATACTTGATGAGCAATACTTGAAGATACTATCCTTAAGGAATAGAAAGAAGACAAGCATTGAATTGACAACAGAACTGACAGAAGGCACATGTGTCGTTGTCTATCCATTAGCAGTCCAAAGCACCTTTGACCATTGTTCCATAGTCCAATTACTGTGTTCTTGTGCATATTTTAGCCTCTTAGTCTTGTTCCCCTTTCTTAACAGAGGTATTCTTACTGCAACACATCCTTTAAGTCCTGATTTCAAGAGTGACCTTCGTACTGTTGATTTGATGGACAATGACACCTGTGCCTTCTGTCAGTTCTGTTGTCAATTCAACTCATCCTCTATAATATTGCAGGTCATAGGGTCATCCTTATAATATTTTTTGTATTTGTTTATTTGTTTTTGAAACACAATCGTCTATTTTCTATTATAGTGACATCAAGAGCATTTTTCTGGATCCAGAGTTTAGTTTGTTGCAGAGATGCTTGTTAGTTTCAAGGTAAGCATTTTTTTAAATATATTATTGAGAAAGAAAGAAAGAAAATGGACAGTTGTATTGCTTTGAAATATGTACATGTATTGCATTTTGTTACAAAACAGGCTTTTCCCATGGTGGTTTGAAACAAAGTACTACAGCACTTACCTTAAACTGGATGCTCTAACTAAAATATAGATTGTACTTTATCAGTGCTGCTGCATTGTTATCCAGTGTACAGGAAGAAAACACTTGGTACAGGTGTGAAATATTACAGTTACCTTAAGTCGTCTATTTGTGTTGTTTTGAATCACTTTGTATACAGCTTCTGTTTCAGTCACCTTTGGTGATTCAGCCTGATCTTGCGGCCTCTGTTGGGCTCTCAAGCGTGTATTCTGTCTAGGTACAGCTGGTACACCAGAGTGTAACCATGAACCTGTATGAATAAAGTCCAGTAAGAGCACATAGTAAGTATGATAAATGGATGAGAATGATTTCAAATAAGAGCAATTACAAAAATCATGAGTACGGTTACCTATAAGAGTAAAATTAAATACAAGATACAGGTAAGTAGTTATAGTTAGGAGAAGTAAGTAAGTAGCCTACTTGGGGGCTCATTGTAACACCTTGAATAGACAGTATTTCATTTGTTTGCATCACGATGAGAACCTTTCGGAAAAAAAAAAAAAACTGCTATTTATATTTCTTATTTTTTTTTTGATATATTACATATATTGTTCTTTGCTACAACAATCAGGGTAATCAACATAATTAATGCTTGCAGGGAGTTTCTTACCCAGGTATTGCTGCTTTAGGTTTGGGCTTGGTGCCGACTTCTTTGTGTAGGTCTGATGTTTTTTGTGTCGTTCAAACTGTAGGAATCGTCACTCTGTGATTTGCTCAGTCTTAGATTGCTTTGGCTGGCCTAGAGTGCTCTTTTCATTTTGATGTCATAAAACTATTACACAAAATAAAACAGACGAAATTCAGCACTAAAAGTATTAGTAGGATTGGGGCTAGCACGATTTCCAACACACATGACCTGAGGTGAAGCATACTCACCGCTAGGTACAGTAGAGACACTAAAGGCAACGTTTTTTGTTCTAAACCAAAGGTCCGGGTAGGGTGTTTTGCAGCAGTAGGCCTATAACATTTATATAATTTTTTTCTCCCTAGACTAAAAACAGAAAAATGATGTACAGAGTGAATCTAAACAAGAAGAATAAATTGATTAAGATAACTGATTTTTCATTCCCACCCCAAGTTTTGAAGATGTATAATTAGGGGGCTAAGAGTGGCGCATCCAGTAAAAGCACTCACGTAGAGTGCAGGATGCACCCTATAGTCTGGACGTCGCCGGTTCGAGTCCAGGATATTCCTTTGCCACCGGCTGGTATACAAAGAATGTTTGTATGATTGCAGGGACTCAACAGCTCTGAGTGTTTTTTTTTTTTTTTTTCTTGTCTCTTCTTTCCTCTCCTCTCCTCTCCAGGCTGTATGGGGATGAGTCTGACCTGCAGTTCTGGACGGTTGCAGCCCATTATCTGCACAAGTTTTTCCCAGGGAGAGCAGCTCAGCGAGCCAGCTGCTAATGGGGCTGCCGCAGCACAGGGGAAGCCAGGGAACCACCTGGACATCTGCTACGACACACTGTGTGAGAATGCATACTTCCAGGTACAGTGGAGTGAAACCGATTGCAATAGAAAGGCATTGTTCATACTAGAGGAAGCTGTGGAATGCATTCATTGAACAGATGAAAAATTATTTATTGGACTAGAACTCCGTCATACACAAAGGATTATATTTATTTATTGTAGTATGTTTGTTTGTTTTTCTGTTTTTTTGAAGAGGACACATGAATTTGATTTAACGGGCCACATCTATATTTTTTTCTAATAAAATTAAAAGAAAACTGGAGAAGTAATAACATCTGTATTTGGCTTGATTGAGTGATTTAAGAATGTTTTAAGTAGACTCTGCCTTGCAGATTTATTTTTGCTACATGTTATGTACACTAATTAAAGGAATATTTGTTTGCTGGGATGCACCAATAATCAGAAATGCATTGGGACTGATTATTAAGAAACAAAACAAAATTCAGCAATTTATATATGTGTACCCTTGTCCAATAACCATTTTTTAAAATTACTATTGTAGCAGGGCGAAAGCCCCTAAAATGTAAGTAGTGAGTTGGGGGGAATGTAAGGTTTGCAGAGATGGGGTTAAATCTGTCCCTGCCAGCAATCACAGGTGTGGCCACTCCCCTATTAGCACTCAATTACATAATTGGGGAATGGCCACACCTGTGATTGTTTGCAGGGACAGATTTAACCCCATCCCTGCCAACCTTACAGTCCCAGACACACACTGTTTACATTGTAGGTGTTTTTTGACATGAAACACAGTTTTGTGGTGCTTTGACGCTGATATCGTTGTTAATTATAAAGGGTCTACACAAAACACAGCACCATTGGGTGGATCCTTTATATATCGCAGCCTGGCACAGATTATTAAGTTAGCAGCCAGCACAGTATTATGTAAACTTGCAAACAATAAAAGATTGCCTTTTTTTTTTTTTTTACCATTGGCCCCTTCCTTTTAATAGAACCAACATACAGTCAGCTTCCAAAAATGCTTTTACCACACTGTATCTAATGTATGAAAAATGAAATATTTTTGTTGGCAGTGTTCTTTTACACAATGCACAGGCTATGTATGATGGATCGTAGTCAGATCATCATAATGACTCTTATTAATTGAAAACGTCAGACTGCCAAATTAAGGAGTTTGCTGTGCTTGGCAGTGCAGCTGTAGTAGATTTATAGTCAGATAATAGTCTTGCCCTGTCTCTTCCCCCCATGCTCACTGCTGGTAATTTATTATTTTTAATTTATGTATTTATTTATTTATTGTGTTTACCAGAAGTTCCAGCTTGAAAGAGTTCACTTGCAGGAAGTGAAGAGGTCTAACTACGATCACACCAAGAAATGTGCTGACCAGCTCCTCCTGCTGGGACAGGTTTGTCATGACTCATTGCAGATCATTCACAAAACTACTCCTAGCTTGTGGGTTTAATATTAGCACCATTTTTCTATGTGGTTTTTTCTATAAATTGTACCTGTTTTTACGCCTCTCAGTGTGCAGTTTTTGAACAAAAAATGTTATAACAAACATATATTTTCATAAATAAAATTTTAAAAAAAACTCAGTATCTGTTACGTCATTAGGTTAAAGATAGATCTCAGTTACTATTAGGACAATGTGTTCGATTTTCACTTCCTAGGTCACGTGCTCACAATGCTTTCTCTTGCTCATTGTACAGACTGACCGGGGCAGTGCAGTTGTTGCTGGAAACAAATGCTGAGGAACACCAGCTATTACTGCGATTCACTGAAAGCCTGTCTGGTCACAACTATCACCTCATCTGGACCTTCACAGAGCACCATCAAACTTGTAGCCACTAATATGATAGCTAATGGGAAACTGGCAGGTAAGAGCGCTGCACAAAGCTCTGAAAGCATGGGGGAGCACTTTATAGTGTACTATTG